>NC_061074.1:13093985-13384189 GCF_021917145.1 Hypomesus transpacificus | reverse complement strand
GGGGCTCCAGCCGAGGAACGCTAATCTGGAGCAGGTGAGCAAAGACAGGACATGCTGCTCCGCAATCTCTGCATCAAACACACAGCTTTATCACTCGTCTCAGAAGGACCCCACCACACACTGGAACACAGGCTCCTTTTTGCTGTCTTTAAATGACAAAGTCAATATTATATGGACTGCTTATGACGCCATGGCCAGTGTGATCAAACAGCGCTGGCCTATGCATTTCTGAAACACAAGGACAGCTGTAATAACTTTTCTCAGGGAAGAAAAAGAAAATCTTCGGGATGAACAAAGTTGGCTTGTAGAGCCTTGGTCCTGAGGGAGCCTGAGAACATCTAAGCCGTGGGGGGGAAGAGTTCTGGTGTCGTCCCTGTCATGGACAAACAGTCCGAGAAACTACTGGATTTGTATCCATAACAAAGAGCCTTTGTATACTGCATCCTATTCATGTAGCTTCGCTTTGCGAGTGTCTGCTACCCAAGTCAAGCCCCAGGTCCCTGTGCTCCGGCTTAACAGGGAGCAGTAGAGAGTCTCTGGTTGGAATCTGAGTCGGAATTAAAGGCAGGGGCTCCGATCCACAATATAACGGAGTTGAAAAGAAAGTCCCAGCAATCAGGAATTATTGATCTGCAGAGCGAGGCTGGCGTTCCTTAATTAAGAGGGGCTTTGGTCTGACTGAATGCCTGAGGAAATGCACGAAGGCACTGTAACTGACAAAGATTGTGCAAACGGATTAGAGAACGGCTGCGCCCAGTGGGTAGAAGCTGAGCATAAAGGTGGCCTTGAAAGCCGTTTCTGTGTCGTTACAGCAGAGGAGTGATCAGAACCTCCCTCCGAACCCTCTGGCCCCATAGGAGCGCCAGGACGGGTTTCATCAGATCAGATGAGCTGAGACGAACAGGGGGCGCTGAGGAAGGAGGGGGGAGGAGCTTAACGACAGGTGCTGCGGTTTTAGAAGGACATAAAAGAGCTCTTTCATCTAAAACAATGAAACTTTGCATATGATACATCCGCCCCTCCTGCCACACACACACACACACACACACAAAGTGGATCAATGATAGAAGTTGACCCCCGAGGGCAGAAACATCAATGGATCAGGTGCACCAGCCAGGACTCCTGTCCTACCGACGCTAAGTCTAACTGAGAAAAGGCTGGTCCCAGTTCAAAGAATACATTGATCATCCAAGAGAGAGAGAGAGAGAGAGAGAGAGAGAGAGAGAGAGAGAGAGAGAGAGAGAGAGAGAGAGAGAAAAGAGAAAGAGAGAGAAGAAGGTATTACTATTCAGACTGCAGTCAAACTTGGGTGTGTCAATTCCAGGGAAGGACCAAGTGAGTCACTCTACCTTTATTTTCTGTCATAAAGGGACATCAAGGGTTAATGACGCCGGCCCCAGCGTCTGGCCAGCCACGCCGCACCACTCAGCAGTACAGGCGCTCCAGCCGCTCTGCCTGGCCATGGTGACAGCACTCACAGCCTCACCAGTGTGGACAGGGTCTGTTTGCCAACAGCAAATAACCACCTCTGGTCCATTTAGTACCATCTCTGTTCTGCAAACAGAGCACTCTGCCACGAGAATGACACGGTTCCTCCTCGCGCAGTACCACAGAGGGCCGGCTAACAGTGCTCTCTGTGTGGAACATGCCCACAGCCAGCAGAGAGAAAAACCAGAGTGCATGAATACTGCTGTCTGCCAGGCCGGTGCGGGGGCAGTTGATGAACCCCTGTGGTAGCTCCACCTCTCAGTCCACACTGTCAGTTCCAATGGAAATGTATTCAAAAAGTGAGGGAAAAAAGATATAAAAAACAGACATAAGAAAAACATTTACAACACAAACAAATCTTATAGAAACCCATATCTTGCGTTGTTTAGTCTGTGTTAGTCAAGGTTTAGTGGACAACCCAGGCTGAGTGTGTCTGTGTATTCTACATGTCAGAGTAAATGAAATTTATGACTTATCAGGACTAAAGTCATGACACAAATATTAACACACAGTGGTAGCACGGGGGGGGGGGGGGGGAGTCTTAAGTCACAGTGAAGCAGGAGAGGTAGGTAAACTCCATGGAAACACAAACATCAGTATTTCATGAACATGAGCTCAACCCCTCCTCATCGTGCTGAGTGGGTCAGAATAACTAGACTGGCAGGCTTTAAAACATGACTGTTCTACACTAGAGGCCTGTGACTTAAGAATGACCCTCAGGAGGACTGTGCTGGCATACGCTGGCCTGGAGCCAAGCCCTGCCCGAAAAAAAGAGAGAGTGGTGGGGGTGGGGGGGGTTAAAGAAGAAGAAGAAGTTGAGTCAGACTTTGGGGAGATGTCTCAGCTGGCAGAGACTCAGAGAAGCACCAGATACAGACACATTGATAGGGCGCACACACACACACACACACACACACAAAGTTCATACTCTATAGCGAGAGATATGCCAGCTGTCTGCAGTTTTTTTGGGGAGAACAGAAAACCACCTGTGCCCTTGTCTATCTGTCTCTTCAACTGGCGTAGCTTCTCTTTTCTCCTCGCTCCTCTCCTCTCCTGCTCTAGCAGTAACTTGTCCCTCCTCTTCAGCTTATCTCTTCCTTTGTTGTTCTATTTGTCCTGCACTCCTCTCCTTTGATCCCAGTGCCACAGATTCCATGCAGCTATTTAAAAACCGCAGCAGAGCCAATACTGACTACAGGCTGGTGCAGAGGAAGAGAACCCTGAACCCCATCCCAGACAGGCCTGTTTGGAGACTAGGGTCAGCAAAAGGTCATGACATGTGTTGGCCTTGTTGTCTTGTCTGCCTAATTCCAGATACGGATTTCGACCATAAGGTCAGTGTCACTGTCATTGCTATGTGTGTGTTTATCTCTGTCCCCCTCTGTGTACGTTGGTCATCACCCTGACCCCCCCCCCCCCCCCCTCTCTCTCTCTCGTTCGCCTCACTGCTAGTTTGAATGTGGTTTGAAAGCTGACAGAGTGATAGAGGCCAGACCAGACCCTATAGAGTGCTCACTGGATGCTCCGGGTCAGGACACACTGTATATCCTACAGCCCCTGAGATGAGGTGGATGTCTAAACACACACGCATGGAGGACATGGGGGTGGAGGAGGTGTTTACACCTGGAGGTGTTGGAGGTTCTTGGCTGCTTGAGAAGGGAGGAAGAAGAGGAGATCCCTCTTGAAGCAGGCTGACAGCCAGGCTGACAACCAGGCTAAATGCACCATGCAAATCCAAAGAGCCACGAGTCAAGTAAAAGCAGCTCATGCCGTTTCCAGGTAACCAGGCCGTAGCGTGTGTCTGCCTGTGTGTGTGTGTGTGTGTGTGTGTGTGATGGCAGTGCTAATGGACCATGGTTTTTGGGGAGAAAACATTCAGACAAACACTGAGGCAACACGGTGGAAGATGTGTGGGCTGGAGGTTGGGGTGGAGGCTGGGGCTGGGATCAGTAAGGAGGAGGGCTATGCTGAGACAGCCTGAGCAGTACTAACAGATGGAGGTCACTGCTGTGCAGTAGGACTAGCATTAACTCCAGAGCTTAGCATGAATTAACCAGTGCCTTAAGGCCTGAGCTGGGCTGGGCTGGTGTGGACTGGAGGTCCGTCTCCCCCAGGACCCCTTCAGAACCGGGCTACAGCTGAGCAGAGCTTCCAGGCCTGGGGACTCAGAACTTCTAGACGGCTGACACGACATCTACATGTCAGCACTGAACCCAGGGTAATGAGATTAAACCCTGCCAGCACAGTAAGCGATGATTAACTTATTCTCTCCTCTCTGAATGGCGTTCCATGCACCTCCTCGCATCTCTGTCAGCCAATCAATAAGCTATTATGGCTCCAAACAGCAGGCCAAATTAACTTATAGCCTCACCTGCAGAGTCGGCACTCTGTGCTAATCCCATTGGCAGGGTAAAATGAGCCTGGGAGTCCAGTGAAGGCCAGGGGACCACTTTGAGACCCCGCCCCATCGTGATCCACACCCCTGCAGGGTGCCCAGAGCAGGGCTGGGCAGGACCAGGGCTGGGTAGAAGTGTACCATGACACTGCTGGATGTTCCTGCTGGGCCAGTTGTAAGTCTGGTAACTGGGTTACGCATGACTGACACCTCCACTCACAGCTGTTGGGAGGGGGAGGGTGGACGTGGCAGGCCGTCCTATCTGAAGGCTTGGAACTCTATCCATCATAGGTGAGCCAATCTGTTTAATGGAGTCATGGCACTGGAGACAGAGTAGAATGTGATCTGAGCGTCGGGGGGGGGGGGGGGGGCGGGGGGAGAGGAGAGGGAGAGGAGGGAACGGGGCGAACGGAGAGAGACAGGGGAGTGAGGGAGGTCAGCCCCCAGTCTAGGAAGTCAGGCTGCGACTATTGTCTCGCATCTACACAAACACACGCGCACACATGCACACACACACAAACACAAACACACACTCTCCCCTCAATGGACAGACCCTCATCTTTATCCTCCACATCTCTGTCATGCTGGATGTGGTTACATGGGGGGCTTCTTTGTGTCAGAGCCACGCCCAGCTCAGAGGCATGGGGACACAAAGAGCGATCCGAGGTGTCTCCATAACGGAGGTTCAACATGGTGGCTGTTCTCAGTGTGGGACTAATTAGGCACCCGTTAGCCTAGCTTAGATATCTCTACTGAGACTGGCTGTATTTAGCTACTCCATAGGGACGTCTGTATCCTGCGATGAGTCAACAACACTGGTTGTCATAATAATAGCCTAAATTAGTCTGCTGTACAACAACGCAAACAGCTATTCACAGCCTTGCAATGTATTTCTTACCTCCTAATGTATTGTTTTTTTTCCCCATGACACTGTGTAGACCTGTATATCATTAGCACTAATGGCTGGAGGCATGTGCTGGCTGGTAACCCAACCCCACTATGTGGAGTGTTTGGGGGACTGAAGAGTGGCCTGGGCTCTGACAGAGAGGTCAGGATAACAGGGGCTTCTGGGATACATGGCGATAATGAGCATCCCTGTCACTCCCACCAGACCAATTCTAGGACAGGCCCCTCTGTCGAACTCCTGTCAACCTCCTGACAAGGAGAAATTCATTCTCTCTCAATTATCACCATCGTGATCAGATTAGCTCCTGCTGCAACCAAGGACAATTAGATGGCAGTTGAGGCCATGATGCATGACGACATCACCAGCCCCCACCGAGCAGCCCTGTCCAGGAGCACAGAGAAGACGAGCCGCGCTCCCATCTGTCCTCCAGCACAGAGCAGCATCTCGCTTGCAAGCAGCTGATCTTTATCTGTGTCTCCTGCTTACCTCACCAGCTCTTCCTCTGTCACGCTCCAGGCCCTGCAACATGCTACATCTGGGATAAAGTTGCCGCTGTTTTTCTTTTCCTCTCCCTCCCATCCCCCCCCATCCCCCCATCCCCCTCTCCCCGCCATCCCTTAGCCCAATCCTGGACTATCTCCCCTGAAAGATAACTTGGCCCAGATTCAAAGGCTCAGTGTCAAATACAATCTCTTTCTTATTCTTGTCCTCTATTGCTACTACCTTTTCCTCAGTGCTTCACTGTTTTTGTTCCCCCATCTGCATACATCACCCCAACAGATGAGAAAGAGAGAGAGACGGAGACAGGGGTAGGGAAAGGAAGAATCAGAGATTCTTCATCAACAGAGGTGGGTTAGAACGCATCAAGTGACTGCTGTTTGGATCTGCTACTCTTGGGACCAACCGTAGTGAAAGAAACAGAAGGCAGAGGCAGTTCAATGAGAGTTCACCTTCCGCTGTGCATCTTTCTTACTTTGCACATGTTACGTTCAAATCCTCTAAACCCCATAATCCATTGCAGCCCCTTTTGGTCTCGGATCGAGAAATGTGATCGAAGGTTGCCCGTGAGGGCTCAACCCAATCCAAATAAACGCTGCACACTTCAACAGAGTACATGTCAGAGTAGATAAGACCAGTGGAGCGAAAGAGACAGCGAGAGACAGCAAGAGAGAGAGAGAGACATGATCTTACAATCACCAACATTGATCACACCAAGCCAGAAACACACACAAGGTGCACAAATAGGATTGTGTGCATCCACATATCATGCAGACACAAGCAGGTTCCAATCACTTCTCGGCCCCCTGGTCAAGTGGAGGATTATGAAGTTCTCTGCTATCAGGACTCTTTCTGATTGGAACCGCAGGGTCGTATGACTCAAGTACGTGCATACTGCATCTTATCCAGCCAGAGCCAAGGGTGCTTGGTGATGCTAATAGTACATTACACTACATGGGACTACCCAGCATGCCCTGCTGCAGTGCCAGCGGCAAGGATTACACTGTGATGAATCAGCGGTCACCACGGCGACAAGAGACCCGGGTATGACGCAGAGGGGCTAAGGGAGGTGAACAACCAGCTGGAGAGGAGCGTGTGTGTGTGAGAGGGTGAAAAAGCAAGGTTGTTTCTCAGATTAGATCATTGGCTTACTGTGTGTATGTTGTCCTGGCGAATAAAACGTACAGCACCACTAAAAGAAACCCATGGACGCAGAATGTGTCCAGTACGACTTGAACCAGTAAACCACTGCATACACAAGCGTCTGATCAAACTATTATTGTGAAGACCAGTCTAAGAGAAGACTCTACTACAGTATGGATTATTACTACAGTTTCATTTAGGAAACACAAGTCACGCAGCCGACTCTGACTCCTCCCATCATCTTTACCTCACGACAAACTCATCCCAGAGTTTACAATGCTGGTTCACAACAGGAAGTGGTGTGGACACTCGGAGACGACGACGGGGGGGAGTAAGCTTTCGTATTTTTTCTACCAATAAAAAGTACACATGTCCAATCTTTGCTGCTTTAACCATTTACAGGCAAAAAAATAGATGTTTCAACAAGAAGAAAATAGAATAGAAGTAGAAGGAAATTATAAATGACGTTTTATTTAAAACTATGAAATTCAAATTGAGAAATATGTTTTCCTTCTTTCTTTTTTTTTCTTCTTTTTTTTTTTCTTCTTTTTTTCTTCTTTTTTTTTTTCTTCTTTTTTTCTTCTTTTTTTCTTCTTTTTTTAACCGGGACGGGCAGCAACCCTAACCGGGAGTGTATTCTTCCAAGTGGGGGAACACTTCCCTGGCCCAGCAGGCTGTCAGAGCAGGGTGGGGCCAGGGGTGATGGATCTCTCTGTGGACCTGTCCCTCTGCCCACTCTGCTGGGGGGGAGAGACCCTTCACACCCCCATTCACCGGGCATTGTTAACACGAGTGGCATGGAGGGGGCATCTTACACACGCACGGTGATGGATTAATGAAGACACACAGTGACACACGCACACACACACTGTATTCCGTCACCATTCTGTCCAATTGTGTTACCCTAACAGAGATCAATCCATCCATTCATTTACCATCCATCCATACCACTCTCCCTTTCCCTGGCCGCACAGCTGGAGTGTGTCCGCTCCTCTTCCCCTGCACTGTGATCTCTGGCCCAGTGTTGGCCCCCTCCTCACATCCTGCTGGGGAGGACAAAGCCCCAGGAGGGGCTGCCAGGAGCTGGGGATGGGGCTGCTGCTTTCCCCCGGCCCCCGTTCCTGTTCCCCAACCCCCTGTATCCCATAGTGGACAGCTTTCACGCTTGGCCTGGGCCCTGGGTCCAGCAGCGTCATCCTCTAGGGGAGGTCAGGGGGGAGGGTGTGGGGAGAGTGGGGGGTGTTGGGGAGCTGGGGAGGATCTCCACGCTCTAAAAAGCCCAACATCAGCGTGATGTTTGACACACAGGGACATGACTGAAAAACACAGCAGCCCCTTGCACCATGAGCTGTTGTGAGTCCAGAAAGAGATGCATTCTGGGTCAATTAGATGGGCCTATATCCTTCTCACCTGATCTGTATGCTAATGAGCCCCCTAGGTCAGAGGAGACAGATATGGCCATCTAGTTAACACGCTAACTTTAGCAACATGTTTAGTCCTCACACATAGTGGCATTTATGTATCGACCACAGGCGACAAATAAATGAGACTGCTTTAATTACATGGGCTGCTCTGATTAAATGCAAAAAGCCTAAAGTGCAGAACATGCTATGCTCAGCAGACCATATGTGGCATGCATACTAATACTTATCTCTGTGTCTCTGTCTCTTTTCTCCCTCCCTCCCTTCCTCTCTCCCTCTCTCCCTCTCTCCTTCCCCATGCATATGGATTAATAGCAATCTAATTGTTATTCGTGTGTTGTGTGAGCTACTCTAGGACAGATTAAGAAGTGATGGAGCTGACAGTTGTGTCCTAAGGGAGTGTAATGAGATGTTAGCCTGTAGTTTACCGTGTAATTTCAGGATTAAGTGTATTTGAGATAAATATTCCTTTACTCCCTTCCATTCCCCAATCAGCCACTTACAGCTTACAGCAAAGCAAAAACATAACAGCACAGACACTGTAAAGATATGGAACTGTTTAACTTCAGAACAAGATGATGCTGGAAAAAAGAAGAAGGTTCTCAATGGAACTCATTTTTTTCTCTTTCTTTCCTGGAAGACTAAAAGAAATGCCTCCCTATTGGGTAGGCATCTCATCTCCAACATGTTGATGAAAGCCAAACACTGTGGCAACTACACAATTAGTCTTCAGGCTGGTGGATCAGGACAGATATGAAAAGGATCTAGGATGAAAGAGGTGTGAAATACAATCTACGTATCCGTAAAGTAAATGCTGGCATGGGGGGGGGGGGGGGTGGAAGTAGGGTAACTTGAGACCTTGGTCCTCATTGTGATCTTGGACCAGAAAACAGCCACACCAGCAGCCTAACTAGCCAGACCAGTAGACAACCTTAAAGTCATACCAGGAGACAACCAGTCAGCCAGACCAGTAGACAACCATCCGGGAGTTGTGCAGCCCTCAATGCGGCCCCATGTAAAGCTCTGGCCAGGCGGTTATCTCCTCCACAAGTGGAGCAGTGTACCATCCATGAACTCACTTCATTATCTCTCCACACGGGGAAGGGGAAACAAGCTATTCTTGGAGCCTCAGACAGCACAGAGGATGAGAGAAGCTGCTTTGATACAGCCCGGGTCGATGCTAGTGCAGAGAGTATTCTACATGTGTGGATGCTAGCCTGCAATTGGAGAAGGATGGAAGGAGAGGGAGGAGAGAGAGTAGGGGTGGGGCGGGAAGGCGAGTAAGAAAGATATTCCTTTCAGGGGCACCCACACAGTGTTGACACATTAACACACAAAAAGTAAGAGATGAGAATTATAGTCTGCCTCTGGAAGACTTTCCACAAAATTCTTTTGTTTTCATTTTTCTCATGTCTAAAACAGTCCCTGGCTTTGATCCTTGTTTTCACAGCTGCAGCTAAAAGTTTAAGGTTTTTAGTAGAAAAGTGCAGAGGGGGAAAAAAACCTTCCCAGTGGATGATTTCTCTCACCCATTCAGAAGACAGCTTGATAGTGTAGATTAAAACTGTACGTTACATAACAGGGCCTGAAGTCAAGCCAGGAGGCAATACTGAAGCCAGCCTAAACCACATATAGACTATACTCGGTTAACAAGCTACTTTGTCTGTCACTCAAGATGACTAAATCCACAACCACTGTCTAAACCTTTGTTTCATGCCATCCTATGGGAACAAAGAAGCCTCATTAGATGGTGGGTTCGAATTCGAAGACAAATAATAACAAAAGGAAAGGGAAGAATCCTATTTTAGGCTTGTTTAGGTACACACAGGGGGTATGCCTAGTGTGTGCATGAGCTCATACTTGGGTAAGAGAGTCAGATGGAGAGATTGTGGGATGCACTGTACATGTGGTTAATGATAAACCAAACACACTCGGTTAGGCCCATAGCCTGGCAAAACACTACCTGTTGAAACATGGATTATGTTTACACTCTGTAGAGCGTAGAGGAACAGTAAAAAGCAGTCTCTTAGAATAACAGCTCTATAAGATGTGTTTTTAGCTTTTAAAGTGAAATCTCACAGGACTGAACGAGCTCTGCTATGTAAACACTGTTAAAGCCTACACTTCCTTCTCTAGGGTTTCCCTGGAAACAGATTGGTTAGGATACGTAATACTGCAGTTTCAACTCACAGTGGGGTCAGGCCAAGTTTTCCCCCTAAAACGCCATGTTTAAAATGTTTCAGGCCATTCGCCTAAACCAGAACAGGGTTTTTGGCTGACATTTTCACCAAATACAAGCACACAGTGTAAGCTGCTGTTTAACACAGTGCATATTGAGTTGATACCATGCCGAGTCCTTGCTCTGCAATTTCATGAAGGGTCTTGTAAAACAACTCATAGGCTCTCTCTCTCTCTCTTCTCCCTCCCTTTCTTTCTCGCAAGGTTCTATCTCGGTTGCTCCGACAACATAATTATATTTAGGAGAGCGTGAGGAGGACAGAAAACGAGAAAGAAAGAGAGAGAGGCGTGACCAGTTGTGGGGTTCAGAACTATATCATTATGGTTCTGTTTGAACGTTGTACAGAATAAGCCGCCCCAGAGTCGTGGTCGGGGCGGCAGATCTCTACTCTGTCCTCCACCACTGCTCCAAGCCTCTTGTTTCTAGACCAGAAAAACCCACCTCTGAAATAAACACCCTATATCAACTACTATTGGGCAAATATTTTTAGCATCCTTGCTTATGGAAACTTGAGTCATGTGCCAAACACATGGATCATGTACGGGTCTAGGGTATGAATTTCATCAGAGAAGCAAGGCCATAAAACTGATTGAATAGCAGAGGTAAAGAGTGCAAATGACAGTGTTATATTTCAGTAGGTATCTATGGGCACCGTGCCCATCATCCACTGTCCAAGAGCAACTCATCTGTGGACAGCACACCACACAGCTGTCATCCTCAGCTATGCTCTCATCTCTAGATATCTCTTTTCAGAAGCAGAATTCCTTCACCACTGAATCTAGCAATCCAGGCCTAAAGTGCACACCTCTCAAAACTCCACCGTGTGCCTGTGCTCCAGCCTATGGGAGAGCCTCTTAGCATGCACCCCTCGCTTCCATACGATCCACCACTCCTCCCCCCCGTTACCAGAATCCTAAAAAAGACTCCTGCCCCCCCCCACACACACATCCCCCCTCAGCCCTCTCTATCTTCAGCTCTCTCTCAGGCTCTCTCCCTCTGTCTTGATTAGATTACAATGAGAGGCTTGGTGACAGCTCCTGTGCATGCTTGAAAAGAAGCTGATATCTGAGACCCCCCTCCTCGACGTTCACTCTGCAGATCTCAGGACGGCTGACTGATAATGGTGGAAGAGCTGACCTCACTCACTAGAACCAGCCGTTCGAATACATTGGAGAACAAACGTGGCAAGAGAAAAGGCATCGAAGTTAAACGCTTAATGAATGAAGGAAGGTCTCTTATGCCTTCTTTATTTACGATACTGACTGAGTTTGTTTGAAAGATTTTGACTCCTAAACCATTTACACGCTCCCTGGCCCTCAGCATGATGCGATCTGTGCACTCCACATCAAAGCCGGGCTGTCATTAAGGAGCTCTAGCAGACAATAAAGAGGTCCACATTTCCATGACACCGCCGGTCTTCCAGCTAAATGACTGAGATACCTAGCTAGCACTCTCCATAAAAAAATGACCGAATGCAGACTTACAATGAGTAGCCTGGTTTGTGTATAGGAGCTCTTAGCCATCTCCCTAACAAACAGCAGACAACAGAGAGAGCTTTGTTACCATTGTGTCTCCCACCCGGCCTCCTACCCTGGGCCCTATAGAGGAGCGCTCACCCTGGGATGATCAGGGCATCTCTCCCCCCCAGGCTCCCCAGGCCCCTGGCCCTTCGAGACCGCAGGGCCAAACACATCCTGGCCATCTCCTGGGAGATTATCCAACCCAATGAGCACATTGAGCAACAGGAACAGAGAAGGAAACTGAAGCTGGCCATTCAGCTTCGGTACCACCCTGCCCCTTCATCCAGACCAAACCAACAGGATATAAGAAAAGCCCAAGCTGCACTTACTGGCTACTTCCAGCGATGCGTTGTGGCTGATGGCCTCTCCCAGGTAGTTGCGGGCGACACACACGTAGGAGCCCTCGTCCGGTTTGCTGCGTCGTCCGTGGACGATGCGCAGGAAGAAGAGGGAGCCGCTGGGCAGCAGCATGCGCTGGGAGCGAGGGTTGTCCCGGTCCGTCTCCACCCGCTCCCCGTCCTTGTACCACTCCACCGTGGGGGTGGGCCGCCCCTCCGCCTTGCAGTTGAGGGTGGCCGGCTCCCCCTTGGACACGATCAGGTCGGAGGGATGCTCCACGATGCGGGGCGGGGAGTCCTCCTGGCGCAGACGGGATCCTGGGGAGAGAGAGAGAGGGGGAAGGGACACTCTTAGCTTCCTCAAAGGGTTCACAGAGCGTGTCCTGTGGATTCCTAACTCTGCTACATCATCAGTGGATAACCCCTCATTACGGTCCTACAGGACAGGATGATAGAGGTGAACCGAGGGAAGACCGAGGCCGCGGGAGAGGAGGAGAGAGGGGGATCGTGGCACGGTTCTCCAGTACTGTGGGACAGCCTGGCAGGTGCAGATCAGCCCAGCTGCAACAGCAGTTCCAAACGAGCGGGCTGAGGCTGCAGTCACCCTTTCATTACAGCAACGTGTTCTTTAGTTCAGCAGAGCAACGTCCCAGCTATGTGACTCTGTCATTTTATAGATCAAAGCACAGAGCAGATGAACAGAGGGGCAGAAGGGGGGGGGGGGGGGGGGAGGGGGGGAGAGTCAGAGGACGATAACGAGTGACTTGGATGTGCAGAGATAGACCTGTTTTGAAAATATTTGTTGCTAAGTCCTGAGCAGCACTCCCTCTACTTTGAGGGGAACAGGGAATAGACAGTGCAGTGGTGGGGCGGACAGGGGGGGGATCAGTGTCACACCCTAATGTTATCTCTGGTCATTACTGCTGCTCTGGGAGCAACGAGCTACGGCTATCAAACCTGCTTTATATGCAAACGAGCTCACTGGCATTCAGCCCCAGGCATAGACAATGTGTGTGTGTGTGTCATATCTCGCTACATGGCTGTTGAAACCCATTCTGCCCCAATTATAGGGATCTGGGACTAATTGGAGGCACAGGCCAACAATTAATTTACCCAGCATCCCGTGGACTCACCACACTGCCTCATTTCATTGCTCCACTTCCTCCAAGCCCCTCCCCCAAGCCCTTCCCCCCTTCCTTGAACCCCTCCAAAAAAAAATCTGATGCTGAGACAGCATGTTTCTGTGGTCACCACTGATTAGAAGGAAAGTCAGCAGAATTAGAGCCAGCTAGGGGACAAGATGAATCACTCCGACCCCACCAGGCAGCAGAGCCAACGGGGAGATAATCAACCCCATCCTCAAAAACAAGACACAATACTGAATACCTTATTCACTTCCATTCAGTCCTTTGTTCACCTTTTTACTGTGGGCTCAATGGCAGCTCGGTGCTTCTTATGTGGCCGTCTCCACCCCAGCCTTAACTGCAGTTATGTGCAGGAACGTAACCGATGTGCATGGATGAACTCACAACCAGGACAGGGTGAAATAACAAGCCCAGAGTGGTACAGACAGAGTAATATCTTCCTCCGACTAAAAACAGAATCTACCTCATAAAAATGGCCGACATCCTTCGAGGGTTCCATCTGTAGGAGTTGGGAGAGGCGCCACTAATTAACCCCCATTTGTAAGCTGTGCAGTGGCAGACTTTGATCCTTTAGGCTACTGGCTAACGAGGCCCACTCCTCTGGTCTGACAGCATATCAGGGCTGAGAGGTGGGCAAACACCCCACGCTACACAGCGCTAGCTCATCCGGGGCCTCTCCACCGCCCGTCTAGCTCGCTCGTCCTTCACCAGAGAACACATATGAGTATGTTTTATTAAAGAGGAACTTTGAAGTTCCCCGCAGCTGCGATCCTCAATCGGTTCTCCCTCTCCAACTGATCCGGTTCCTTTTTAATTTAGATGAGTCTGGAACAGCTAGGTTCTAAGGGTGCACCGTTAACTATTTAGATGTGGAAATCTGGGAGGAATCTGAGCAGCATGCAGTGTTCGACTCTCTCCCAGTCCTCCCACTGACTGGGCAAGGTTGCAACAGAGACCTCACATTAACCAGTCCCAAAACGAATCTTGATGTGTTCTATAAGTGACGCAAAACACTTAGACACACAAGTTTGTGTATGTGTGAGCTGGTTTGTACACTGTACACTCTCTCTACAGCCCCCTTATCTCTCCACTCCTCTCTCTCCACCACTTTCCTCCATTCCACCACACCCCTCCCACTCTCTCCCCCCCCCCCCCCCCCCTCCTTCTCTCTCTCCCGACAGAGAATGTGAGATGCACAGCCTCACCACAGGGATGCTGGGAGTTCTACAGCACGGATCTGATCGATCGGTGCCTGAGGCCTGATTCTTTTTCTCCTCAGCCCTCTCCTTCTCTGTACACTCTTTTATCTCATTTACAGACACACACACGCACAAACGCACACACACATCCATGCAGTAGAGATGAGCTTGAGGGAGGCAGTACTCACTACAGAGGTAATTAAAAACCCTCCCATCGTCTATCCTCCATCCTCTACTCTTCGACCTCTAAACAACACCACCATCCACACAGAGGAGTGTTCTCCTGGCTATCACCTGGGGGGGAACACCTTGTCACACACCTCTCTTTGGAACTGTCGAACTTTTAGTGTCTAAGGATCTCCTGTGGGATGGATGGTCGGCTAGGAGCCTCTTCTCCAGCAGCCAGAGAGCAAAGCACCATGGGTCTTCAGGGGAGAGCTCGGTCAGTACTGTTACTGTCCATACTGTTCTGATGGAGAGGTCCTTAGATTCCCTCCCAGGCAAACCAGAAGAAAAGGTTTAGGACAAAGGCATCAAGGGAAGCACTGATACTACCTTACCACTGAATGGTCATGCTAACTGTCCTACCCTGGGGGTTCATGGGATGCAAACCACTTCATTTCCATAGAGGAAAGACATTGAGTGGATCATGATAAGTAGGCTGATCCCTGGGGGCACCATGACAGTTATTACTATGATAGGCTGCTATAAAATTGATAACGGTCCTTTTATCAAAGATCAATATAACAGGAAGAGGGAGGGGGACACATGTTGACAATTTAACGTATAGAGAACTGTGTAGATACGAAGGCTCAGAACAGCCCTGTACCAAAAAGAGAGGCAAACAAGGCCGCTACTGTCAGAAAGAGCAGGGTGTACTCAAACCCTCATCTAACGGCCGTTCCACCATTAAAAACCAATGTACCCGCAAGGCTAAATCATACATATTACATTTTTGTTACAATTCACACTCTCAAATTAATCTGCAACTAGCATAGGGAGAGAGAGAAAGAGAGATTGAAAGAGAGAGAGACAGCTTGGAGGAAGATAAGAATTTTCAGCTCCCTCACTTCAAATGGAAATGTGCCTCTCTCCCTCTCTCCCTGTCCTTGTCACAGGGACATCTTGGCAGCAGCTGAGGGGAGAGGAGGAGAGCCAGCCAGCCAGCCAGCCAGCCAGCCGTCCTCCGCCCCAGAGACCACACATGAGAGAGGACAGAGAAGCACTTTAGGCCTGTTGTTACTGCTGTCACCTGTGCTGTGCCAAACCAGGACAAACACTACACTGTTTCCTCTATAGATAAAGCTTCCCCGCTCCCAGTACAATCAGCAAAACTAATCTCACCAAATCACTTAACGATGTGAGTATGATAAACCACAGCCTACACCCATGTAGTGTCTGCCATAAAGTCATCTCTATCATCTCATAAACAAACATGCTAAAGTTGAACTCTTGCAAAGTGTTATAGAAGACCTGGAGGCAGGTCGTTCCGTGGCCATGACGGGGTCTCTGGGTGAGCGATAAGGAAGGCAGTGTGTGGCAGGACGCTCCCTATCTGCCTGCCCATTAATCTGTGATTAGGAGGCTTCAGAGGGATTTATGACCCAGATAAGAGCCTAGGGCAGGCTGGAGACACGCCTTCTTGGACCACGCCAACCAATGAGAGGACACAGATGAAAGAGCATGCTGTTCCCACACAGAGAGAACAGCCTTGGAGAAGACAGGGGAAATAAGCAGGTGTTACGGAGAGACCTTAGGTCTGAGGAGCGATAAAGGGAGGACAGAGATAGGTCTGCAATCTAACCCCCGAAACAAGACCTACTACAGGCCCCGGTTAGGGAGAGGAGGAGGAGGTGAGGAGAGGGAGGGAGGGAGGAAGAGGGCGAGTCCTCTGATCTGATGACATTAGTGAGGGGAGTGAAACCGTATCTCCCGGCGTCTCACCGTGAAGATCAGTCCCCCAGTCTGGAATGATCAGCATGAATGCCTCAGCCATTTGCAGCAGATCATCCTGTTTTTAACGTTACACAAGGCTATCGCTTACACTCCTGAAAGCTAGGATTAGAGAGCAGAGTGTGAGAGTGTATGGGGCCGGGGGGAAGGTGGGGGGAGTGACTGATATCTTTATGGCCTTTTTTTATCCCTATTTCTTTGTCTCCTCTTACCAAACACAGAGAGATCCATTTACTGAGCCGACACAGGCGCTGTTCTTCCGAACTGATATCATATACCATCGAAATATCGCTGTTGCTCTTCAAGTTATAACAGCTTATAGTTGCTACTATGCCATCTCTTACCTAAGAGTGTACACACACCACAAATAATACGGTTCCATCTGTCCAGTCTTGCTTCTACAGAGAGATGTTACGTCTGCAGTGGCTCACAATGAGAGGAATACAGCACCATTCCTGTCAGAGTTTACTAAAACTGCCAAAACGTACAAGAAATGACCCCATTCGTTATCACGATGACTTCATTTCTCCATAGTGATTACTTTACCTGTCTGTTACTGTTGTTTCTGAGGAGCGGTGAGGGTGGAGACTAGCTGATGCTGTACCCAGGCTGCTCTCTGCCCAGGATGGGGCAGACGAAGGGGGCCAACGTCAGTTCAATGGCACGAGCACAATCACCATCACTCATCAGTGGAGAACCATGAGGACCTCTTACCCCCCCCCCCCCCCAGGCCAGCACCAGCAGCCCCTACCCCTCACTCCGTCAGCTGGGTAAGCTATCTCTGGAGTCCCCCTGGTGATGGAGACCAAGTTGGTAGTGAGGGAACCCAGGAGAGTGCTCTTCTGGGAGGCTGGGGCCCATCCTGCCCGAGCCCCCCCCCCACCCCCCCACCCCCTTCTGGAGCTAAAACAATGGCGGTAGTATGTCTCCCTCCGGCTGCAGGCTTCCCCCAGCCTGATCCAGAGGGAGGATAGTGGGCTTGACAATGTGCTGGGGAGGGGCGTGGCGATATTCAGGAAGCACATCGTAACTCATAGAGGGGACAACGTGATACTGTTGGCTTCATCTGACTGCCAGGGTCACCTCACTCTTTCTGATATCAGCAGCGATTCAATTAAATGAATTTCAATTGGTGCCAATTTTCATGAGTATTTCAATATTAGAGGAAGAATAATAAATTAAATAGAGCTTAAAAATTCCAAAAAGTGTAACAAAGGATGCAACGGCAAAACTGAAGGACGGAGGCTAGGATACAAGGATGCTGGCGGAGAAAAGAGTCAGGAAAACAATGGATTTTCAGCGAAGGCCCGAGGGACTCAATTCAGGAAGAGTTGTAGCTGTTTTTAATGCCAAGCTGCTCCACCGAATGTCATTACACACACATAAAACCCTGCCCGACTCTCACAGGGCCAGAAGGGCAGGCTGGATTCCTGAAGGATAATACAGTTCCGTTTTTTGTATTATTTGTTATTACATCCACGAAAAAAAGAGTGGAATGTGTAGCAGACGAGAGGCTTGTTAGAGGAAGCAGGCTGTCAAGATGGCTGTGGAGTACAGGCAGATGGACTCTGATTGATCAGAGAAAAATAGGGAGCTTTCTGTCAGCCTGCCTGCCTGCCTGCCTGCCTGTCTGCATGTCTGCCTGTCTGTCTGCCTGCCTGCCTGCCTGCCTGCCTGTCTGTCTGTCTGTCTGTCTGTCTGTCTGTCTGTCTGCCAGTTTGTCTGCCTGTCTGTCTGTCTGTCTGTCTGTCTGTCTGTCTGCCTGTCTACCTGCCTGTCTGCCAGTTTGTCTGCCAGTTTGTCTGCCTGTCTGTATGCCTGCCTGCCTATCTGTCTCACACTCTCTCCCTGTCTTTCTCTCTGTCCGTACATCTCTCTCTCCACACCAAGCTCCACAACTCCACCTTGACATCTGTTGGCTCTGTTTATTAATACACCAAGCCCAATGGCAGAGGCTGGAGGAGCCAAACAGGCTCTCAGGGGAGAGCAGGGATGCAGGCGCCACGCATGTCCTTCACTCAACATGCACCACAGCAGAGCAGCGGAGCTGTAATTAAAACGTGATCCAGACAGCAGACCTCTGCTCCACGAGGGAGACTTGCAGCAGAGGGAAGGTCTGGAGACACAAGGGGGACGGAGGATGAGAAGCAGAACCAGAGGAGAAATCATGCCTTGTTTCCCAGCACTGCCAAGCTTTAACAAGGTTTGACCAGTGGGCTCCCAATGGTACATCAAAGCAGAGGAGGAACAGGGGAGGGGAGCTGTGTAATTGAATATGCTGGAGCATTTATTTCCCAACAGGGGATATACAGTATATATAGAGTCCCTCAGCTGAAAACCTGCTTAATGTAAGAGGGGACCAGGAATCTGAACAGGGAGTACTGAAGGACCGCCTCAGCAAGGCAAACTATTAACCACTCAGACAAACAAACAGCTCTTTCAAGGATTAGTTAATGACTCTGACCAGCATCTAGGGACTCATAGTAATGTGTGTAGTCTTCCAGTACCAAGGCACTCCTGTACTGTGCTCACGGTTATTGGACACGATCAGTTGTAGTACATAGTATTGTGACTGACCGGTCAAAGTGTCCACAGGTTCCTGTCAACAGTGCAGGGCTCTGGTGGTCCACTCCTTACTGCAGTATTTCCTTTCTTTTGACACAGTGGAGGGGGGTGGAGGGGGGTGGAGGAGGGAGGAGGGGGGTGGAGGAGGGCGGAGGAGGGTGAAGGGGGGAGGAGGGGGGTGGAGGAGGGTGGAGGAGGGTGGAGGGGGGAGGGGGGTGGGGGGTGGGGGGTGGAGGGGGGTGGAGGAGGGTGGAGGAGGGGGGAGGGGGGAGGAGGGGGGTGGAGGAGGGTGGAGGAGGGTGGAGGAGGGTGGAGGAGGGCGGAGGGGGGTGGAGGAGGGTGAAGGGGGGAGGAGGGGGGTGGAGGAGGGTGGAGGAGGGGGGAGGGGGGAGGAGGGGGGTGGAGGAGGGTGGAGGAGGGGGGAGGGGGGTGGGGGGTGGAGGGGGTGGAGGGGGGTGGAGGAGGGAGGAGGGGGTGGAGGAGGGCGGAGGGGGGTGGAGGAGGGTGAAGGGGGGAGGAGGGGGGTGGAGGAGGGTGGAGGGGGGTGGGGGGGGGGTGGAGGGAGGGCAGAGGGGGGAGCAGGGGATGGGGGTCAGAATGAGCAGCATGCTCAGCTGGCACCGGCTCACCACGCAGAGTACGGCACTTGGGCCACGTGCCAGCAACAGAGAACACTCTGAAGGGCTGCCAGAGGGAATGGACATGGGCCGAAAAACACCTAATGCTTTTTAAATGCTATTTAGGAGATGGCTGGAGCAGATAGGCTCTGCTACAGCATGGGTGCCGAGTTACATCACGAGTATATGTGTCTGCTAGGCTGGTGACCTTAACAGCTTATGGGGTTATTCTAAATGTCCAGCAAACACATTCTGAAACAAATCTCAGACAGCTGGGTGTTTGAAGAGGAATTTCAGCTCCAGTGTTCGGTCAAGGTTAGAGCGGTAATGTCGGAGGGAAGAATCTCAACACATCTCCTTTGGTGCCAAGAGGTTAAGGGGGTACAAGCTTGGCACAATAGCATCAAAGTGTCAATGTGTTTATGCATGCATGTGGGCAGACGTGTGTGAATGCGTTTGTGGAAGGGCCCTGCTAGGTTGAGACTTAGAGGAGCCAGTTGCTTCTGTGGCGCAGTGTCAAAGACACCAGTTTGGTACTGCTGAGCAGGGCATGGGCTCAGTACAGCACATTGAAAAAAGAAAAGAAAAAAAACTGGCCGGACCTACACAAATCCCATTGCGGAGAAGAAAAGAAAAAAAACGGAAAACGCGTGCCTTGTGAGTCAATATTTGGTCAAAATTAATGAAGGGGCACATTCTGCCAAGAGGCCTTTTCTAGACATCCACAGCAGTGAGAGTGTGCCCAGTCTGGCATTAAAAAAGAAATTTCCTGCTCCAGACGAGGTCTGGCCAGTCGTTCTGCTCCCCTAGCACCTACTCACCACCTCCATCCCTCCACCAAACACACAGCAACTGTCCAGATCATCCTGACTGGCAGCCAACTCACTGCTCCTCATCCTCCAGGCTTTAGGATGAGAACGCCCAGTCATGTACATCCAGCGTGCCCTGTGCTGCGCCCCATCTGTCAATGTTCTATGCGATGACAGCTCGAGAAGACTCAAGACATCTGCCTGAAAACCCACAGAAGGTCTTTCTCTGCCACTGAGAGGGAGAGGACTGCAGGGAGACAGGGATCGTCATGGTCGCCAATAGCGTGGGTGCTGAAAGAAACGAGATGGCTTCTTGTGACCTGAGATAACCACCATGTGAGAGATGCCATCAGGTAGAGCATCATTCAGAAACATCACAGTGTGGTTGCGGTATGTAGTGCACTGGCTAATGCTCAGTAGGGTCCAAGTGCATCCCACTTCTTGTGCCTCTACTACAGGAGGTCACTTCTGTTCAACTATACACCTTCCCCTCAATGAGCTACAGCTTGGATCATATTTCAGATCTACTGACAGTGGAACCGAACATAAAGCTATTTAGTGCTAAACGCACGAAGAAACTGGCTTCAAGCCACACACTGCGATCGTTATTCAATTAGGGCTTTCATAAGCCACATAGCTGAGAGAGAAAGAGGAGAGAGGAGAGAGAGGAGAGAGAGAGAGGAGAGAGGAGAGAGAGAGAGAGAGAGAGAGAGAGAGAGAGAGAGAGGAGGGGATGAGAGACAACGAAAGGCAAGGTTTTTGGAGAGAGAAATTAGAGAGTAGAGTCTGACAGTGATGAGTGATAAACAGCATCAAAAGCCTTTCGGCAGGGAAGTAGCGACATTTACTGTTAAAAAGCTCTTTGACAGGCTGGATATCCAGCTACAATAATGATATAAATATCTCAGACTGCCAGCAGACATGATGGTTATTGTATGTTATTCTATACCGAGTAAGCGGCATGATACACTGTGGCACTGGTGTCTTATCTGGGCCATGAAAGGCATTCAAACAACCTTCCTTAGTCCCATTCATGTCCTTGTATGCCATTGTGTTCAAATGTCACTTAAGAGTTACTGCACAGAAGAATGCAGGGAAATGAAAAACGAAGTTAGACATGCACCTATTTTAAAATGGATATAGGCTGTTTCTGCTTCACACCCAGTTGTTTGAAGTCTCCTCACCATGGTTACTGGTTTATGGCAGGTTTCTTCTCGGCTAGACTGGGGGGTGGTGAAATTCAAAGTCACCTTCTGGTTAATGATGCCTCCCCGCTTCCTCCTCCAAAAAGCCTGCTCCTCCCTCACATCTCCGGACCTGCTTTCTGTTTATTTTGCGTCTCTCAGTGTGACAGAAACAGCCTCTAGGAGCCCACTTTACTTGAGAAATAGTTGCTGATTAAGCTCTGATATTGCCTCTGGAAACATAGTACAGTGCATTAACCTCCTGACCCAGAAGGTTGTGGCCACGGTTGCCTCAATTACACTGAGCAGGGTAGAGAAGCGATCCAGGCCCTCCGATGGAATTATTGACCAGAAGAGGGGGAGGAAGGGAGGGAACTGGGGAACAGAAAAAGGCTGTCCTTAATCCCATCCATACATCTAGGTCTTCAGAACACCTGCTGGAAATTTGGCTTCACCACCACTACAAAGCCTGGGCCCAGGGCTGACCTCTGAGATATCCTGACAGTATTAAATCCACCGGCCCGGCCAAAACCAGCAGAACCACCTAGGTCTCTACTCTCCCGTGTGCTCAGCAGTACGTCCAGCAAGCTCTCCGGCTCCCATGTGTCCACCCTATTACACTGAGGGTGCCCTTGCTTCCCAGTTCACCCTTCTATCTTCCCAATCAGCACATTCAGAGCCCATGGGGGACAGAGAGGGATATGCAGCGTGAGGCAGGGAACCAGATCAAGGGACAGTCCCTGAGCTGGTGTCTCACACATGTGTGACTTATCTGTCCCCCCCCCCCCTCATCACCCCCCTTTCCACACCCTAGGGCAGCTTTTGTATACCCCCCCTCCCTCCCTCCCTCGCTCCCTCCCTCCCTCTCTCTCTCTCTCCTCTCTCTCTCTCTCTCTCTTCTCTCTCTCTCTCTCTCTCTCTCTGTGACACACACACACAAACACACACCCCTCAGTCCTTCATGAACATCCCCCTCCCCTCCTCCACGCCTCACAATCGCTCTGTATAGACGACACAATGCTGCTCCCCCGTCCAGTCCCCACAGGCCCTTTCTGCATGTCGGCCTGCTTTATCTCCCATAGGCTCTGTGCTGACCAGCCACAAAAAAAGGCAAGTCTTAAAAACTGGGCCAAAACAAAAAGGGGGGAGGGGTGAAGGAGGAATGGAGATGACTGCATTCTCTCCCTTTCTCCTACTTTTGTTTTCCACCCAAGCCACTCTACTTGAATGGGAGGAAAACATGAAAGAAACCCTGAATGACATAAACAGTTCAATGTTCAGTTCAAAAAGATGATATTTCTTCATACAATGGTACATCATGGCTACATACAGCTAGTCGTCTGCTGGGAGTAAGACTGCTTGTTGGAATAAACGTGGAGATACTTGTCCTTTCCAAACATGTCATGGTAAATTGAGACCAAGTCCAGCCAGCACCATTAATCCACAGCAGACATGTCATTTATCAACTCAACACACAGTTCTAATAAGAAACGCTTGTCCTCCAAGCCCAAACGTCAATGTAAAACCCATCAGCTACTCACACTGACATATGAGAGCTGAACATTTGGATTCAGACCATGGCAGTAGACAGTGGAGGGTACTAATACTGTATGACTGATCCTGCTGCTCTTCCAACCCAAGCCAGTTAGCCCCAACCCTGCTGGACCCCAAACACAGGCTGACACAGCAACATGAACTAAATAAGATCTTAACTACTGACCACATGGCCAGTGGCCCACGCCTCCCCAACCCCTACCCCCACCCCCCCCCCCTCACCCGTCTGAGAAGAGGTACTGGCACATTCTTCAGGGGTTTAAAATACCAAGGGGGCTGCTGAGGGGCGTGGGGAGGGTTCCTCAGCTAAACACAATGATCTGGACCATCTCAATCCTCCGAGTCTTCCATTAGAAGAGTTTATCAGTCCCGCTGCAGCCTTGGCAAATTACTGACTATTGACGTCAAATGGATCTGCTAATTAATCCAATTAAGGAGCTCTTTTAGGCTTATTAAAGGAAGAGTATTTGGGGGAAAACAGATCATTAGTAGGCTTGTCACCGCCACATTTATCTCCTTCAAACAAACGGCTTTGAAATGTTTATTTAGTCCGTCACTAATGACTTGTGTGAGTTGGTGATTAAACCCTGACCTGTTCTCCCTCCCATGCCCTATGGAGTGCAAACAGACAGGACACCAACCACCCCGCTGCATTCCTCTTCTAACTGGCCAGCAGGGATCTCCTCTCCAGCACGTTCGGGAGCTGAGTGTGAGAAACCTTAATCCAGGATCTCAGCCTGTAATCCAGCCTTGATTCGGATTAGGTTAGATAATGGAGTGTGGTTTAAGTGAAGGAGCTGGATCTTGCTGGGTATTGTCATCTCACACAGGTGTGACACCAATTAGCATTCAGCAGGTCCAACACACTTCCCTTGAAATTGGCCACTTGTGTCCCACTATAAACTCACTATCCCCGTGTGAAATAAAAATCTATTCTACAAAACAATAACAGATAGCTAGTTTCGAAAATAGGGACTGCTGTCTAATGAACTTGCATGTCGATCCAAGAGACAGCTAATGAAAGTGTGTGGGTTGGTTGAATAAGAGTAGAGAAAGAAATAATGAGAGTGTTTCTGTGTGTATGTGTGTGTGTGTGTGTGTGAGTGACAGAGAGAGAGAGAGAGAGAGAGAGAGAGAGAGAGAGAGAGAGAGAGAGAGAGAGAGAGAAGAGAGAGAGGAGAGAGAGAGAGAGAGAGAGAGGAGAGAGAGAGAGAGAGAGAGAGAGAGGAGAGATGAGAGAGAGAGAGAGAGAGAGGGGATTGTGGAGGAATGTGAAAGAGAGAGGAGCTGTGAACAAGGCTCACCTGTGAGCTGTGGTCATTAATTGGGCCAGGAGCCTGCTGTGGCCTGTCACACCACCAGTTGAGGGGAGGGTGGGGTGTGAGAAATACAATTTATTATCTGCACTTAGGGGTCAATTTGTCAAGAACTCAAATGCTCAGGGGCTGCTGGGCCCTTATCTGATGAATAGAGCTGCCCTCTTCCCCACACCTTCACTAACACCCTGTCTGTGACACACACACACACACCTACAGTAGCATATCAGCTGCAGAGCAGAGACAGCTGTGATGAGACTGTGGAATGCTGGACAGCAGACAGGAACAATTCATGACCTTCCATACCCAGGTGAATCCAGGAACATGACTGGAGCTGAGCTGAATCTATAGCAATGTAGTCCAACCCTGAAATTAACACCCCCTTATCTTACAAAACCTATTATCTTCAAAAAAAGTTTCAAAATTCAATGGGAGTGTTCACTGCAGTGCAATTGAATGTTTATCTCAGTGGAATCTTAACAGGATTCTTAAGGTAAGGACAGCCTGGTGGGTAGCTGAAGCAGGGAAAATAGGCTGAGATAAGAATCATTTCGAGTGTGGCAACAGAATGAATCACCTGATAAAGGGAATGACGTGATGGATGTGCCTATCAATTTATAGCTTTCAGACTCACCTGCAAGTCATCACAGGTCTGGGGAGGGCAAAGATCGCCTCTCTCACACCACACACACACACAGAATAATGCTAAAGTCATTTAGATGCTGATATGACATGTGAATCATTAAATCAACTTTACAGTATGTGAGGTTAACAAAGAAATCAGAGTGACTGGACAGGAAATCTTATCATCAGTGTTTACGGAACTGCTATTAACATGCTGTTTGAAAAGCTGGCAAAACGAATTTAGTTTAGCTTCAGCCTAATCCTGGGCAAATCCAGAGCATCTGCTGACTATTCCAGCTCTAACAGCATGCTGTATGGTCCTTCTCACACTTTCCCCCTTCTCACGCCTGTCCCCAGATAACACAGACATCCCACAGCCATGGTCGGTAACTAGAGACCCTGGAGTCTGGAGGTCCTGCTCTCCTCTGCACTCAGAAAGACGGAGGGATTTCAACTTCAGTCCAAGACTCAGTCTCTGCTCCAGTGAGACCCATCCCCAGTTCAATTACATCCAAGCCAGGCCCAGGCCAAGAGCTTCCAAGTCGCTGGTCTGCCTCATAACCCCTGCCCTCTCTCCCTTCAGGCATTTGTTCAGACACGACACTGCTTCCTCATCTAGCAGTCCCTAAATACAAACAAACATACTCTCTCTATATATATATCTCTCTCTCAGTCACAGCTCACTTAGCAGCACAGGAAACCAGGATGCGATTTAGGAAACCAATCAGGAAGTGAGACACACATTGGGCTCAGAGATGACAAAGCCCTGTACATACACACGCGCGCACACAGAGCCTGATACAGCGGCTAACACACTCGTCTGCCTGGGGAGTTCAGTCAAAACGTGAACAAGGCTGGAGTAGCTACATTAACTTGTACAAGTGGAAGGTAGATAAATAACAACTGAAATGAACTGTTTTATATCTTATCTTGATATGTATGTGGATGACAACTGAATACACATTATTGACATAAACACCATTCTATGATAGTAAAGTAAGAATATGATTTACATGTACAGAGACAATGAATGCATTTCAGACCATCTCAGGGTGTAAACCTTTAGTGTAAGTCAGATGTGACACTTTTCAGGTTTGTACTTGTAAACAATTACATACGACTTATTGATAATTACACGGGCAAAGATATACTGCAAAGTCATGAAGTAGTCCTGCCTATTGCACTGGGCAGACTTCTGTAGTAAACTGAGTTAGAAAGTGTGTGTGTTTAATGATCAATGACAATTAAATAAAGCTAACTTTTAAGATATACAATGCCACACAAAATCGACATATTTTTTAAAGATCCTTCCCTTAGCTCACATTTCAGTATTGTACTGTCTCTACGATCTCTCTGAGGGATGGCAGCTATTTGCTACCTCGTAACAGTGAAACAAGTGACCTGGAAAAGGCCTGCCATCTTGACCCAGGCCTATATAGACACCTATATGATGAGTGTCTCACGCACGCAAACATTGCTCGTTGCACTATACTGAAACTAGTCACACAGTCCAGGGCTGGTTTAAGTTAGCATTGTCACATAAGTGTTGTTACTTTTTAAAAGACCTGAATGGCACATTGTCGAATATGTTGTAGGTCCATCGTGTTGGTAGGCTAGCTCATCTCTTGTTTATGATGTTTAAACA
Source organism: Hypomesus transpacificus (assembly GCF_021917145.1). Classification (NCBI taxonomy): domain Eukaryota; kingdom Metazoa; phylum Chordata; class Actinopteri; order Osmeriformes; family Osmeridae; genus Hypomesus; species Hypomesus transpacificus. The sequence goes on along the minus strand of NC_061074.1, from coordinate 13,357,629 downwards.
ACAGGTTTAAACTATACAACATGTCTGCACTCGTATGCTAAATGTTGAACATTTACGTCTATCAATCATAAATCAAGTTACATTGTGCTGTAGGCCTATGCTAGTAATCTTAATTTGCCTTAAAACAAAAGGGTAACAATTAAAGTAATTTCTACCATCCGTAAATCAACGAAACGGGTAGCCTATGCTTATGATGATGTTTGACTTTGGAAGGCTCTGAATTATATTATTTCCAAAATAATGGATCTGGAGTGCTTTGAAAGACATGGCTTACCTGAGCACACATGGAGAAATCCAAATAATAACGCAATTCCAATTGATGTTGGAGACATTATTTAACGTCTCTTGAATGATAAAATGTCTCAAGTAATCCAAATTATTTTTGAAATACTTTAACGATCCACTCCTTCATAATCTTGATATGAAATGTCAAAAATCATTTCAAAATTTAGGGAAAAAAATGTAAGTGTTCTGCTGGCTTTATTTGTTTGGTAACACAATTCCTGCGTCTTCATAAGAGTGAAGCATGGCAATTCAGTAAAAAAACTAAACAAAACAAAAAACACTGACAAAATAATAAACACAAGAGAAAGGATTCAAATGCGATTTGGGGTTTTCTTTATAAGGACTCTATTCCAGTAGATAATCATCCCGATTCAGCCGCTCTTGGTTCAACTGGCAAGTGCGTGCTATTATCCAGTTTAAATTATCCAGTCCTCAGACAGATGGGATAAAAAGTATTGCTTTGAATAATCTTTCAAGATGACAGAACAGTCCTTGAAGAAATGCATTAAAAAGTTGCACGTCCGTTTGTGTATTCAATTATTCCGTAGAAAGCATTTCACATTATTTCAGTCGGTTTTTGAATCTGTCACCGGAGACGGGAACTTCTGAAGTTTGCGCTCTCTCCACAGCGGCTAAAAGCTGGACACTTTGTATTCCACATCCATCGGTGATGATTCACGGCAACTTTTTCATCACTTTTCCGATTTAAATCAGTGGCAATTGAAATGGAGTCCTAGTTGTCTCGGGGTTATCCAAGTTTTACACCAACAGCTTATTTTGAGTATTTGAACCCCTGTATGCGCCGCGGACCCCTTCACCTCGGACAGGGGGGATTCGAATTCGCATTCACAGCATTTCATTCACTGGAGCTGAATGCCTCGTCAAATGGTATGTGCCATTCTCCCCCCTTCACGGACCGAACAATGGGGTTTTCCGAAGAAGAAATTAACCTCTTCCAGTCTGGATCCGAGCACAGCGGAGCTGTGAGCTGTCAAAGCTCTCCTGTCTGCTTTACAGAGGTGACGGGAAACAGCATGCTGAATAGCCCACACATTTCCGTTTACTATTTTGTTCAATCCTGCTAGATTAGGGATTCAGGCTATGTTGCTGAATGACATGCATTAATTCATTAATACATTTGTTGGTCCGTTTTCTTTTTTTTGACAATGAGCGGTTTAGGCATATGACTTAAAACATATTTGTTTCCCCATTAAGAATGAGCATTTGATTTTCACCAAAGGAATGGGCCTGATGTCAGATTTGCAACAAATAGACAAAGATAAGGCTTTTTATTCATCAACTGGTCTCTCAGATTCGAGTCTGTATACTAAATAATCAATTTAGTGATAAAGTTTGTTGTAGATTTGCTTCTGCTTAGCCAAATGTTCTTTTACCTCAGGCGCTGAACTAGGGTAAAATAGGCCTACAGTCGTAGCCAATTAAAATGTAAATGTTAAAGGCGATTATCCGGAATAAATCCCCCCTAACAACGATCAAAGATGTTAATCTAGCTTCTTAAAAATATTATATGTAGGCATTATAGTCTAAAATTAGCTAAAGAGAAGTTGTTATCACATTAGACACCTCAAATTAAATGAGATGGGGGGGGGGGGGGGGGGTACAACATACAGCCCCCCCCCCTTAATACATTCAATACACTGACTGTGTTTAAAATAATGTATTTAAAATATGTGAAGGCTATTTAATATGATTATTTAACGTATATGTAGGCTATTAACAAACATTGACACCATGTCAAACTGGATGTGTCAAGTAACAGAGTTGAAAAACCATATCATTGCTATATTCAACACCACTATATTCCAAATCCCAAGTAGTGTAATAATTCATTAAAGTGATTTGGCAAAAAATCTGCATTTTACACTTTCGCACTAGGGCCTACTCATGTGCATGTAAGGCAGAGGCTGCTGGCTCGTGTCTTTTAACTGGAAACCTGAAAAGACCATAAGTTACCAAACAGCGCCCTCTAGCGAGCCATTTCTAAAGCATTTGAAAAACATCCATTCTGATCCGACAGCCACATCGTAATTTCCCTAAATTCTGAGCAAAATTAGAATACTCTTCATCCTCACCATCCTCTCTTTTTCTCCTTCACTCCCAATTTCCCAAGTCACATATGTAGTCTCTGATCTCCAGTGTGTATCTCCCTTATTGCCCTAGAAGTACCACTGACTACTCAGTGGAAAACTCCCAAATGAAATATATATTTTTGAAGTAACCAGCAGGAAAGAACAGAAGCACACGAGCCTGTTCTAAGACCTGTCCCTGTTTAGACCTAGCAGCATGAATACCAAAGTATTTCTTTGTAGGGAGAATTCTCTAGTGGCAAGCAATTGTGTGCAAAACGGCTTTACACAGGTAAGTCAGAGGGATCATTTTGCAGTGGTGCTGTGATATTGTTTTCATGAACAAGATGTGACTGCTATTTCCATAACCTGCATCTCCCATGAAAAGCAACAATTTTAGCATCATAAAATTGACAAAAGAACCCCTGTCCAATTTTGTTTGCATTTGAGAAAAACTACAAAGAATAGTGTTTCAATCTTCTCATGAATGTCTGCCTCCGTATGTCTATTCAGTTCTGTTTACCTATTCAGCTCTGTCCATATATCTAGTCTCTAAAGTTGAACAGTTTGTTCCATTTTCTGTAATCTCGCCCACGTTAGCGCTTCATTTTCGACATATTGTCTGACCTAGCAGGAAGCCACTCCCACACAGAATGTTCTCCCTCTCTCCCATCTCTCTATCCCTCCCGACCTTGAGCACCACAGAGCTCACAAACAGGAGAAACGACAAATTAGTCTTGGTTGTGATGGCAGAGAGCCTGGATCGCATAGAGCTTTGAAAGGACGTGCAATCGCTTACATTTTCATAGAAGTTATCTTTTTATCTCCCTCTGTTTCTGTTGTGTTTATTGGTAGTAATGTGTACAGTGTTTACAATGTTTTGCACACGGTTTATAAATAACTCAGTCAGTCACTCAACTAACCTCCATCCTTTATCACTAAGAAACAGTGAGATACATACAAAAATATATATAAAAAATCTACAATCAGCCATAGAAGGACCATGTCTGATGATGCAACACTGTACTCACTGTGAAACATGTGGTTACATTTGTGGGCCCTGCTGTGAGAGAGCCTCAGAGTGGGGAGGTCCTGCTGTGTTCCTGGGGCTCCAGCCTGCAGACTCCTACACCAGGGGTGCTGGGGGCTGCGTAGCCCAGCGTGGCGTGGGGCCCCATGGGGACTCTTGTGCGACACTGCCGGCATGACGAGCATGGACAAAACCATGACCAGCCGACGCATAAACTGCATAATGACTACTCACACGTAGCTAGACCAGTCCAAACTGGATGGACACAGGCCAGAACTTTCTGAACAGAAACTCACTTTCCCCTGCCGATCCAAACCTGCTGTGGAAACGATCACGTCTCGCAACGTGTCCAGGACTAACTTGTTAGAGAATCCAAAATCCAGTAAATTCTGTTCACAACTCATTGCCTTCTTCTTTCAACACAAGTGTTGCTTCAGTCTAAGGTTCACTTGAAGGCTTATCTGGCATCTTCATCGACAGAAAAACAACCGTGAAGCTCGAGTGTTTTACAAAGACGAGCTCAAACGTAAACGAGGAACGTAAACGAGGCACCCAAAAAACACGTTAAAGTTCCTCATCCCAGAGAGCGTCCTTGAAACTGTCGAAGTGCTCAGTCCCATTCCCCCCAGCAGTGCTCCTCTCTCACAGTGATTGTGTGCCCCCCCCAGCCCCCCTCCAGGGCAGTGTATGATAGGTCCTTAATGAGAGGAACCACAGTGTATAATGTGCTCACCCTTCTCCCTAGCTCTATGTGGCTGCCCTCAATGGACTGGCCTCCTTCTCTCATCTCCCGGCCTATTCTCTCTGATAATTCTCTTTTTAAAATTCAAAGGAAGTTGGTGGACGTTTCTTGTGATGTGCGTCCGTGTGTGTATGTGTTTGACAGTGTGTATAAGCCCGTGTGTGTGAGAATATGTGTAGTGTGTGTGTGCATGCATGCGCATGAGTGTGTGTGTGTGTGTCGTAGGATGGGGAACCTTTCAGACTACATGCTGGGCTTCTCTTTCAGGTTCCAGACCTCTCACAAAGCACTCGCTGTCTCAGCAGAGAGGTGAGGGGGTGATACTGTGAGGAGCAACTCACATTCCCCTGCTCTGGCTAAGACTATTTAATGCCTTTTATTCTCATTGCACCATCTCACCAAACAAAGATGACATTAAAACAAAAACATTCCCTTCAAAAGAGATGTTGCCCCATTGAGAGTCGATAGGAGTATTCATCTTTTAATACTTTTTTCTCCCCCAACTGCCTGAAGAGCAGTGCATCTTGGGAGTTTAGTCTCCAGCGACTGTGAAGGCGTGTGGTGACAGAAATTGTAAAGTAAATCTGAAAGCTGTCACAAGTTACCCACATTCACCTTGGGTTGAGCTTAGAAGTATTCTTTAAGATGTTTCACTTTCCTTTTGTTTGGATTCTTACCATCCCACCCTTTCTGTCCCTCACCTCTGCTTGCAAGCATTCAGAACCTGTCCTTGCTGGAGGAATCATCCATTTATGTACATGCTGAGGTTCTTTCTCTCTCTGCTTAACATGAATTGTGATTCAAAGGTGTTTATCCCAAAGTGCTAGCCACTGAGTCTCCAAGGTGGTCTGAAAAGATAAATGTGAAAAATTGTGTTAGGGCTGAAAAAGAATTGCATTCGCTAGATCTCTTGTCCACTTGCCAAACAATAATGGAATGCCTGGAGGGTTTGTGTGCGTGTTTGTGTGTGTGTATTTGGACGACTACATTCTCCATCCTTGTGTCAGAGGCTCTATCTAGGCTGAGGGTCTGAAGCCCTCTTGACCGTGACGTTCTCTTTGAGGGAAAGGGGGCCGGCCCTCTGGAGACCATCTCCTGTTTACGGACAAACTGGAATGTGAGTGGGGAGAAGAGGAGATCAGAATCCAACACACCGTCTGGCTGACAGCATCGATCGTACGTCTCATTCTTCTCCTGTAGCAGAGCTCCAGTCTGAACTCTAAGCTACAGTCAGACAGAACCCCAACGTACCCCATTCCCTCCATTTCTTCACTTCCACCCCAAAGCCTCAAAATCTGTCTTTTTACTGCCTTCCTTTCAACAAAAAACATGTGTATGAATGATGGGTCTGATGTCGTCTTGATGACATAGAAAACAGTGTGTCACACAGTGCTCTGGCGGAGAAAAGGACGCTCTGTGTTGTCTATTGTGGTCCTCTTGAGGCAGATAGAGATTCCATTGGCATGACAGATACTATACTTGACATGGATCCGTGGTGAATGCAGCCAGCTGGGGGATGAACAGACAATGGCGGCAACCTCAGATATGTATTTGTGCTCGGAGGGGGATGACCTGGAGTCCTGAGGAAGGCACAAATCATTGCGGTGTCACTGACAGTCCTCCAGCTGCACTGGAAGACTGCAAATCATCTCTGATTGGATGCTGAGGGACTGGCGGAGTGCTGCCGAGGATGCAGCCAATCAGAGGACACTGACAATGCCCGAAGGATCTTGGTTTCTGATTAGATGGCAAATTAACACGGTACTTTTTACACATTAGCAAATTGCATTCGTGTTGGAACAAACCCCTAAAGAATTCTAACCCTGAATGGCTCAGCATGAACACTGTATCGTTCCCAAGACATAGGCACGTGCGTTGATTTGTTGGCTAATGTGCAAATCACAGAACCATGATGCTACAAAGTGTGTCTGACACACAGAGGAACTGCTAGCCTGACTAGGGGAATTATGCCTCAGGACCAGGCAGACTAGACTGAGAGAGGGAGGGAACTGCAGCACGATGGTACACTAGGGCAGGACAGGGCAGTCCTGCAGGGATGTGAAGGTGAAGAACTAAGTGCAGTCCTGTCAACTCTCTGGAACATTCCAAGCAGAAAGCCTCACTGGAAGTAATGCCTCTCTTGCTCCCTCCCGCTCTCCTTTTTTCCCTTTCGGCTTCTCAAACTCTTCCTCAAGCTCCTCCTCTGACTATCCTCCATGGATCCATGCTCCTTTCTGGTCTCTCGGCTGTGTCTGGGTCAGAGTCCTGGAATGTTTCTCCTAAACCACCATCTGGGGTCCAGCCCCATCAGCCCCCCAACTACAGCCAGCCTCCACAAGTAAATGTCTAAATCAGCCAAAACTGGCCAAGGCCAAAAATGTCTCTTGTCAAAATCCTATTGAGGAAAAGCCAATTAGTGAGAAAGAGAGAGAGAGAAAGAGACAGAGAGAGAGAAGAGAGAACTGTACAAAACTAAATGAAGGAAGTAAGATTCAACTCCTACAGAAAGGACACCACAACAGCCCAGTGCAAACATTGTTCTCCACCCTGTCGCTCCTCTGTCCTTGCTTTCAGACTCGATGAAAGAGACAGGGACTCTTCAGAGCGAGAGGACGGCAGCAAGCTAAACAAATCTGTTTCTGTTTTTTTTTTGTATCCGGGGAGTGCCCCCATGCATGACGCCATCACGAGAACCAAGAAGGAAGAGCAGACAGAGGAGCCAGAGAAAAAAGGGAAAGAGGAACAGAAGCAGCTTCACAGGACTCGCCAGTGTGGGTAAGAAACACAATGCAGGATAGTCCGATAACAGGCTGTTGCTTTTCCGCCTGCATGCGTAGCCTGAATCCCTCTGTCTTCTAACAGGGCCTCACATTAGCATCTGTTTAGCTTCAGCAGCAACAAGCTCTGTGTAGGGTGATTCAAATAAACCCGCTATCATGGACCTCCTTCCTGGCAGGAACAACAAAACACAGTCAGTCCTCAGTAAATTCCCAACTATGTCTTTCACTGGAGCAAGTTGCTATAGCTGAATCGCATCCCTGTCAGACATCCTCTTCCTTTTTTTGTTCAAGAAAGTTCACATGAATCACCATGGAATACATCATGAAAGGAATTGTGCAACATATGGCGGTTGTGCTAAATGCTGCAAAGCACATGTTGGTATTGCAAAAAGAAGGTGTTTGACACAGCAGACTAATCCTGCACATCTCCTGTGAGACTTCACCCTACAGAATCTCGTTTGTGCCTCGCCATGCACGGCTGCGTCAGTATGAACAAGCTGACAAGATTCTAACACAATTAGTCGAAACAAAAGCTCTCCCCAGGACCCATTGTCCTATCACAGCTTGTTGAAAGCCCCCCTCTCCGCCCCTCCCCTTCTCCTCTCTCTCACCCTCTCTCATAGAAATGCATGGTGGCAGAAACGAGTTGCATTATGTTTTTATGCTTAATCGGCTTAATTGGTTTAGTGGCTGGAGAGGTTTAAATAAATGTGAGCTGAGCTCAGAGTAACTGAGCCAACGCATGTCTCCACCTCCATGGGGCCCCACCACAATAGGCCCGTCAGCCAATTAAACGATAGGAACCTGGTGGTGACAAGGCCCTAACCAATAGGAGAGCCCCATCGCAACAACACTCTCACTGTTCTCAGGGTGAATGATCAATATTCATGAACTCACCAAGACAAATTTGTTACCTCATCAAGTGAGGGGAATCATTTTGATTTGAGCACTTGATAGCATTGCTCTGCTCTCCCAAAAAGAAATACACTATTAGATCTACAAAACAGACTTGTCCTCTGATATGTATAAGAAAGTCACATTTTCAGGTAGTAAAGGATCTTCATTCACTTGCTACTGTAGGGCTGTTGTCCACATTGTCCACAAAATGTAAAGAAGATTTTGGGGGAAAAGTGATGTGTTAAATCAGCCACAAAGGAGCTGAGCTCCCCAGTAGGAGATCAGACTGGAGGGACTGGCCTTGTGCCAAGACAAGGGTGAGGGGGGTGGTCACTATGCAAACTACCTTCACAGGCTTTGTGATGAAGCTATCAACGCTCCACTCAGTGTGTGTGTGTGTGTGTGTGTGTGTGTGTGTGTGTGTGTGTGGGGGGGGGGGGGGGTTCATGAACGACAGTTCCAGGTGTGACCACCAGAGGGATATTATTGAAATTATGCCCTGGTTCATTATGATCAAAACTATTGTGATTCAATACAACTCACAATATCAACAGACACTGTGGATTTTATTGGTTTCGCCATAAAATCAGAAGTCTTATTTTTTGGGGATACTTTTAGTGAACATCTGCTCATTCAAAAGATTCCTGTTCACACGTGTAGTTTGGAATAAGAATTGTTACCATTTCCAACCCACCATAATGAAACGGAATCAATCTGCCACAAGCTATAAAATTTGCTTTTCCTGGAAAGTTGTCCAACTGCACACTTATAATATAATTCTGCTCTTGTGGGGAGTCTGAGGGCTTGAGACTGTGTTACAGAATGACACATCTCTGCAGCGTCGGAGCAGAGAAGGAAACACAAAGACCAAGCTCCATGCTAAAAGCATTTCCCTGTTGTCTAATAAAAAGCCCATTCTCTCTTTTCCCACACCACTCTCTCTTTTCTCATCACTCTCTCTCTCCACTCTCTTCTCTCCTATCTCTTCTTTCATTTCTCTCTCTTCTGTGTTCTCTCTTCTCTCTTCTCTCTCTCCTTTTCTTTTTTCTTTTATCTCCTCTCGCTCCATGGAGCGATCAGCTGGCCAAACAAACGGCTGCTGTGATGAATATAATAAATATGATCGATGGGACATGGCGTGGTGCTGACCTCACAACGTGTGCCAGGGTCCAGAGAGCAGGTGCTGCTCAGATTTACTGCCCCCATCTCGTTCTCCAGCCTAGCACACAGACCCCCTCACCCTGTCCTTATAACAGCACCCACCCACCCCCCCCACCCCACACACACACACACACACTCTCCCACCCCATGAAAAACAGTCACACAATGACACAGTCACACAGTGACCTCAACTCCATAAACAACACAATCACACACAGTCACCCCCCTTTCTGACAGCACACAGACACTCCGCCCCCATAACACAGTCACACCCAAAGACACAGAGCTGATATGAGCTCAGCATTTCCTGATGCAACGGCGTGACAAATTGAACTATTCAGTCTGATGGTTGTCTCTCTCCTATGTCCTGATGAAACAAGGCAACCAGGTAGAGCCACAGGATCTGGGAGCTCCTTAAACAAGCTAATGAACCAAGGTGAAGCCATAGCAGAAACAGCTGACAGACTAATACTCTGCCTGAGACCTTGGGTGAGTTACAGATCCAAGGTAGCCTCACAGTTCAGCTATGCACCTCGTGGTTGAATATTCATACTGAGAGAAGGAATACTAAACACACATGTAGACCGTCATTCAAACCCCAACAATCACCCCCCCCCCCTACGAAAAAAATGTGTGAGGAGATAACGTGAAGCTAAATGTGAAGCTATCGAAAGTGGCATCCATGGCAGCGAACATCGCCAATTCAATCAGAATTGGCCGTCCTACACTGAGAACAGAAGGGCCGGGGAGAAAAGACAAAGAAGGCCTTCTCATCACTAGATTACGCTGCTTAATATGACACGCTTCTCCCTTCCATTTGAATAATCAGACATGGGCACGTCTGACAGTCGTGGGGGCACCATATGGACAGACAGGCCCAGTACAAAGGAAGGCATCAAACCGCCTTTGCTCTCTCCACACCAACGAAGAATATGGCCAATTTACATCAGTGGCGGAAAAATGCCGTGATTACCCTTCGAGGTGTCTCTGCATAGATGTATACAGGGTGTATGGGAGGTCAGAGGGATTAGCAGACACTTAGTGTTTAACAGGATCACATCCATGTTCCATCTATGTTAACCACAACAATGGCGATGAAGCCATCAAATCCTGCCGTAAACGTGCATGTGAATAATGAATCTCTCTGTGTATAACCCCTGATACTCTTCACCCAAATCCTTTCCCTACTCCAGCCCCTCTTGACAGCACTGCTGTGACCCGGCCTAGAGAGGAAGGGCTAATAGACCTATTTCCTGGGACAGCGGTAAGCTAAGCTAAGGGGATCACAGAGATGAAAAGAAATTGGACAAGGGGCAGGGTAAACCTCCGGGGCCCGCACAGAGGCTGAGGGGTGGCCCCTGTGTAGGACTGAGGAGCCGTGCTACAACTCATTACATCTCAAGTGGAATCACTGCTTCAGGCTCGGCCACGACCCTGCCGCTCTTGTGGGAACTGAGTGCTTTGAAGCTGAGGAGGGAGAGAAAGAGAGGGAACGTAAGAGAGAGAGACACAGAGAGAGAGAGGGAAAGAGAAAGAGGGAGGGAGAGAGAGAGAGAGAGAGAGAGAGGGAGAGGGAGAGGGAGAGGGAGAGAGAGAGAGAGAGAGAGAGAGAGAGAGAGAGAGAGAGAGAGAGAGAGAGAGAGAGAGAGAGAGAGAGAAAGAAAGAAAGAAAGAAAGAAAGGGAGAGGGAGAGGGAGAGGGAGAGAGAGAGAGAGAGAGAGAGAGAGAGAGAGACTGCCCCCCCGCAGGACTCCCCTGTTCCCAGCATGGTGAGCGCTCGGGCACTTACACTGATGAGCACGGCTTCCCCTCTGTGGAGACATTCAGACGCACCAGCGGTACCCTGGGTAATGCATGTAGCGGTGACACGAGCAGATTGGTTTGCAGGATGGGGACTCAAGGCCACTGCGGGGTCCTGTAATGAGAGCTCAGGACGGATAGAGAATAGAGCTCTCCATCTTCTCCCACGCTAAAGCTGTCAGCGCCATGTCGCCCAGCGCACAACGCTCCGCTTGCACATCAATAAGAGAGAAACTGACTCTCCAGCATGGGAGATGAATATAGCCTGGCCTGCCTGCAACACCAGCTCCTGAGAGCCCTCCACCCCACAAGGACACAGCGCCCCTAACCTTAACGCCTCCTGATGGAACTCTCCCACAGGGTTGTGACAATTGAGGATTTAACGCACTACAATACTGTACATCTGTTCTCCATCTGTTTATCAGTCCAACTGGAATAGCCAGCCTGGTATGCTCTCTCCGACTGCCCCTCAGGGCTCCTTCCTCCACGCTAGGTCACGCATCAGTGCTGTGAACGACCTGCGCTCAGGGACACCCGCCTCACCAAGGAAATGACATATCTGTACTTCTGTTCTGCCCCACAGCCAATCATAAGGGGCAGCCGGGCAGCCTGACGACTATCAGGTCCCTCACTGTCCCCCACATCTTTATTACCATAAACGGACAAATAGAGAGGTGGCAGATGGAGGCTGCTGTGCGTGGCTCTGTGCGGTGTGATAGTCACGGTAGCTGTCTAAAGTCACGCTCAGCCTCACCCACAGAGCCGGCTCCTGCTGCCTGGTGAAGTGCATGCTGGGATTGCCTGGTGAAGTGCATGCTGGGACAGCTTAGGGAGGAGCAGCCTGATCAGTCAGCAGGGATGAAGGTACAGCTATGTGCTGTGTATTTACAATAGTTATGGCACTAACATATCCGCATATTCAGCTCTCTATCCACCTCGGTCGCACACAACCAATACATATATGCAGTTACTGTAGAAATGCAGGCACAGGAACATTTCATCTGCAATAAGCCTGAAACTATTTGTGCAGTCTCTCTATTTTCGGCGGTCCTAAACTTTGGTTTTCAAGACATATCTGAGCTCTGCGCCACACACAGTGATGTACCCCGCTAATGACTCTAGCAGTTCATTTAGACTTCCTGTTTCTGCTGGGGACTTCCTGGAGCTGAGAAAACCTGTGTGCGGCCCAATAAATCACCCAGGGAGACAGGGATACTCGCTGGGGCAACATGGTGGACACAACTTCCCCTCGCACCAGGAGAACTGCCAGAGAAATAACCAAACACACGCCTCATCTGTAATCCACTCCAGACAGAATTGTGTGTGTGTGTCTGTGTGTCTGTGTGTGAGGCTCCCAGAGGTTATGGTCCCATTTCCTGGTTCCCATCTCCCCTCAGAGCTCTGGAGTCACTAGAGACACGTAGCACAATGACACTCACTCTCCCACAATTCTCTTCTTTCTACATTCACCACGGGTTAACAATGACCCACTTCTTTAATTACATTTCCATCAAAGATCTCCTACTGGAGTTTCTGCTGTTTGAATTTCCCCAGAGTCTACAGTAGTCTAGCCTCTCTTTAATAACAGTATAGGGCTAACATTTTAGGTGCACCATGTGAACCTATTCTGACACTATCTCACTCCATTGATTACATGGATATTAATGTACTTCCGTGGTCATTGCATCAATCAATACTGGTATTAATAACACACAGACAAATCCATATTATAATATCATTAATATGAGAAGAAGTTCCACCATCGCATGGGGAGGCACAACACGGATGGATGATGACGGATGGAGCAGGGACAAGCAGCGACGTTGGTACCTGTGTAGCCCAAGGAGTTGTCGTCTTCGTGCTGGCTGGTGGGGGCTGGCGTTGCCCCCTGGCTGACCCCTTCCTGAGTGGCCCCCGTCTCTGTCAACAATAACACCACAGGCACTGAGTCCAGGGGCATCCTCTCCCCGCTAGCCTCCTGCCCTTGGCCCGCCTGGTACGAGCAGAGGCTGCATACGCTCAGCAGAGCCAGACTCAAAGGGCACATGCTCCTCCTGTGCCCTCCGAGAGAGGTGCAACCCACCCACATCCCTTTCAAATCCAATATCCAGTGGCTGTGAATAATCCAAGAAGACTGCCTGGTGTCCTGGGTCTCTGGTCTCCTGGGTCTGGATCAGGGCACAGGTCAGTGTGTGGATCCTGTGTGTGATGCAGTGTGTGAGTGGTGCGATGTGTGTGTGTGTGTGGCAGGATGAGATTCTGCCTGCAGACAGAGCAAGACTGATGGCTGGTACTAAGCTGTTCTCAGTGGGAGTGGGTTCCCATACTGCGCTGTTTTGGTGGTCGTGCTGTGAGTGTGTGTGTATGTGTGCGAGTAGCCGTGATGTGTGTGTGTGGGGGTGTGTGTGTGTGTAGGGGGTGCTCCATCTACCCTATCAGGAGCCATGACTGGCTGCCTTCTTGAGGGAGCATATGGGCAAGACTGAGCAGGGAGGGTCAGGACACTCCTCCCCTAACTGAGTGCCCCATCCTACACACACACACACACACACACACACACATGCACACACACACATGCACACACAAACACATATACACACACAAACACACACTAACTGATGGAGACACTTCCAAGTCATTCCTAATCCGTTCTCTTTGATTGTGATCCTAGCACCATTGTGACTGTCTGATGGGCTGAGTGACAGGTCGGGTCTGGGTGACAGGAGGTGTGAGGGTGGGACTGAGGGAGGGGGAGGGTGGAGTGGGGCAAGACGTATGGCTAATGGGGGCTCCGGGGGCCCCAACTGTGCCCTCATGATGGCCATGTGAGGGATAAATCAGCAGAGCCATGCCCACTCTCATTGTTCCCTAGTGACAGGGGGTTAATGCAGGCCAGAGGGACCAGAGGAGGCTGTGGGGAGGAGGATCCCAGTTCCACAGCTGACTGAAAGGCAGTCTGTCTGAAGTGCCTTCTCTCCTCTACGGGGTCTGCTGTCGGGGAGGATAAATAGCAGAGGTGCTGACAGAATAGTTCATCAGAGAGTACTTCAGATCAGCCGAGTGTGGAAGAGTGTGACCCCTCATTCATTCGAGCCCCACCCACCTTTAGAGACATGACAGACCCCTTTGCATCGTCTAAACAACACAGCCAACACACAAAAAACATCATATCCGCATGGTCCGAATGGTGACATTCAACGTTAGAGTTTGATGAAAGTGGCTCCACATGAACACGTGAACACGTTGTGTTTGTGCCCCCCTGGGATGCCTGTGGTGTTGTAATTACAGCAGTGCTGTGGCAGAGGAGGGAGCTTGTGCTGTGCCCATCACACTCCCACGCACAGTTTCTCTCACTGTTTACCCAAACAAGTCTGATTGACAGCACCACGGGAGACAGGGGAACAGAATATGAAACATGAATATGGACACAGGCACACATTTTACACAGGACATGTATGGAATCCACATCAATGGAATCATGACGTACAAACAAAGACAACATTCAACACAGCCAGTCTGTCTGTCTGACTTGACAAATACGAGCATATTATCATTTAAGTACACGATGTACTATTCTGATGGTTGAGCTCAGGCTGACACCCGAGCTTTCCATTTTTTAGATTGTTTGCCATGGTTATGATGTTCAACAGAGATTCAGTACAGACAAGTTGTTTCCACACAGGACATGTCACCCCTGCCCAGATCCATGACATGGGTGTAGCTCAGAGGTACAGAGTTTGACTATAGACCAAGAGGTTGCACATTCCAATCAAATCCGATTCAAAACCTTTTCAGAATCAGAAATCAGAATCAGAAAGGGATTTATTCGCCATGAAAGTTTGCACAGACAAGGAATTTGCTTTGGCAGGAAGGTGCATACAGTAAACATATAGGAATCTTAAATTTAGATATATGGTCTAACTATACTAAGGATACATAAACTAGCAATACTAAGTGGAATACAATTGAGTGTTGCTTTGGATAAACGTGTCTGCTAAATAATACATTGTCACACACATGATCACCATTATCATCCTCCAGCTTTTGATTTTCCAGTTACTCCCTCCCAGTCCTCCTGTTTTTCTGTTTTGCATCTTTAATTCTGTCCTAGGCCTGTTCTGTCTCACTGGGATGAGCCAATTAAAGGGCACTTCAGACTCCATTAACAGGTGGTGGACCCAGCTGCCCCTGGGGCACCAGGACAGAGAGACAAGGGCATGACACCACCCCCCAGAGCCCCCTCCCCCTCCTCTACTACTCCAAGAGCCCCAGTACTGCCTCTCAACCCAGCTACCCTGTTGGCTCATTACTGAGGTCCATGTGTGCATGCCCGACGGCTCCAGTGTGAATACAAAGATACCACCCCCCACGCCCTCCATCCTGCCCCTGCCAACCCTCCTGGCGCCCCCCCACCCTCCAGCCCTCCTCGCCCCAGTCTAACACCAAAAGGGCACAACATGTTTTCCGGGTCATTCTCCACCCTGATTGGACAAATTCATGGGGTACTGGCATCAACCAAGGGCCGAGGACCCACCCAGCCAGTGTTGCTACTGTGCAGTCATAGGAGGTCCTCTGTAACACACCAAGTCATTACCCCCCACGATGCTACGACAGCACAAGCTCTATGTGACAAGGCAGTAAGCCCGATGTCTTGTTTAATGCCTGCATGGCTCTGCATGCTTAGTTTGAAAAACACAAGCAGCAGTTAATGGATGTGAAGGAGCTGGGGAGAGAATCTCTCTGCTGTGTCGTTGTTATCTGGTCACGTATTGGCTGCAGTGCTTTGGCCCTGGCATGATGAATGGTCTGGCGATGAGGAGTGTTTGTTGGTGAGTGTGTGTGTGTGTGTGTGTGTGTGTGTGTGTGGGGGGGGGGGTTGTCTGAGTCCAAGGCTTGTTATACAGGACTGGTGCCTGATGTTTAATGAGTTACAGTACTCCCAAACAAACTGATGGGAAGGTCTTGCTGTGATAAGGTCTAAGCTATTTCAAGTTAATAGTAAAAAAAATAGTTTTGTGTTTGCTGCAGAGTAAAAGAGAGAAGATATTGACAACTTTCAGCTGGTTGTGGAAATGTAAAAAAACATTTAACTTTCTTTTATTTAAATTCTACCTTCGGCTTTGTTGCATTTGATAGGACCAATAGGACACATTCCACTCCCAGTGGAACTGTATTTTGATTTTTCACTGAAAACAGACAATGAGAGAAGGAAAGTGGGAGATGTTTTTGTGTGCAGAGACAGGCAGTTTTTTTTGCTTCACTTCGGTTGCTCTCTCTCTCTCTCTCTCTCTCTCTCTCTCTCTCTCTCTCTCTCTCTCTCTCTCTCTCTCTCTCTCTCTCTCTCTCTCTCTCTCTCTCTCTCTCTCTCTCTCTCTCTCTCTCTCCCTCCCTCCCTCTCTCTGTGTGTGCACTTTCTCGCTCGTTTCCATGTGGATGGCTCTGCCTGTGTTTTTACTCTAGGCCATGCATCTCTAATAGGGTTTTAATCAAGCCTGAAGATTGGAAACACACACAAAGAGAACACATTGCTGGAGGGGAGGAGAAAGAAAACGTCTGTCTGGGTTGAGGGGTGTGTGTGTGTGTATGTGTGTGTGGGGGGGGGGCGGGGTGTCTGTGCAAGCGGAGGCAAAACTCTCTACTGCTAGGACTAGTGAGAGCTCACACATTTCAGTCTATTGAAAAAGAAGAAAGTTTAGAAGAAAGGACTGTCTTTTAATTCAAAAGTGTCGAAAATCGCACACGTTAAACTTTAGAGTTGCCTTCAAAGTATCCAAACCCCTCCTGGGCTGTTGAACCCCCTAGTCCTGACAGCGAGAAGGTATGAGTGAGAGGGCTGTGACTGGACATGAAAATAACTCACAGGGGTGGAAGTGGGGGGGGTCCAGGCTGCCCACAGTTCCACAGCCCTGGCATGGACAATGAGGAGCCCTGAGACAAGGATCAGAGAGGTCCTTCATCTACTGTAGACCCTGTCACTGTACCCCCCCCCCCCCCCCCCGAGGAGAGAGCCCCCCTACCCTCTTTAACCCTGCCACACCCCTCTCTCTTCATCTAGCAGGCTCTGAAAAGAAGATTATGCATGTGAGGGCGTCTCAAACCCTCCTCGGCGTCTCACAGTGTGCACGCCACAATACTAATGATCACAACGAGGCCACCGCATGCTTCTTTGGACAGGTCCTTTTGTGTATGTGTGTGTGTGTGTGTGTGTGAATGTGTGTGAGAATGTGTGAGTGTGTGTGTGCGTGAGCTATGCAGGTGCTGAGTGAAATTATTGCAATGCAGCCTAGTTCACTGCTGAGAGACGTGCGATGTGTACACTCCCCGCTGCGTGAGCACTCAAGGTCCTCTTTTCCCTCTCCTCTCCAGAACAGCTGCCCTGGCCCCTGATTGCACCTCCACTTACACAGAAAAACATAAACGCTTTCTGACACAAATGCAATGGAACTAGGTGGAATGACACGGTAGGGTGTGTGACTCAGATCTACGCCAAACCTCTGAGGCCTGGCAGAGCGGTTGTCTAGCTGCTGTTGTCAGAGGATGAAAAAGATTAAGGCAATTGATGCCATTTCGCTATAAAAAATATGTATATATAATAAAATTGAAGAACCCAATTGAAGTGTAAAGGAAAACGTTCCAGAAAAGTTTGCTTCAAAAGTTTCTATTACAGAATAATCCTCTGTGCCGACTGTGTAGACACTGGTGTGTTCAGTGACCCAGTTTGACTTCGTTATAAAGTTATTCAGAAAGTCTAACATCAACTTTAGGGCTGCATGAACACGCATTCCTCAGACACCTTCCTGACAGAATGCAATAGTTTGGTTTCCGAGCTCTGATGAACATGTCAGATTCTGTTCTCCAAGTTGGAGCACAGATTGGCTTCACTCCTCCTCTCACATGATTTGATCATTGTGGTTAATTAAAAGTACAAATGCAGAAGGAAGAATAATCTGTCATCTCATGCTGACGGGATCACCCAGAGCGCTGACGGTAACCGCAGCAATACAAACACCACGCAGAAACTGCTCCAGAATAAATAAAGCTGATTGGCTTTAGGGGTAGCTAACATTTGACGACTCTTGACTGACTTGATATGTAATAACTCACTCACTCACTGAGGCAGCAGAGCCCAACAGGTGTTACCACGGTAGCAGTTCAGAGAAACGAATATGAACTTGTACAGATGATTTGTTACAGTATATGCAAAATAGCTTATACCATATATATATTATGGGATAAGATTTTTAGGATATTTCACCTTCAGACAGCAGCAGGACTGAAGTAATGCTCCAAGCCTACTTGAGTTTTCTGTATCTGTGTTCTAGAACAACAATGTTGTCATGGGAGACAGGTGCAGATGCAGAAGTCTGAACTTGTTGTGACATCATGAGAAGCTGACGCAAGGCCGTTCTCCTCCCTTCAGAGGTCCATCTCAGTAACACCACCTGGCATGTGCTACTGCAGCAACATGAGGATGGGGATTGTGTGTGTGTGTGTGTGGGGGGGGGGGGGGGGTGGAGGTCAAGGGACAGGAAATACCTTCTCAGTACAAAGAAATTGGTTCTGTCAGGGGTGTGGCACTTCAAGTGGTGTCAGCAAATACAGCAGACTCCAAATATGGAAACAAATCAGTGACAAAATGTTTTGAATTTTAAAAGGCATTGAATACTTGTTGAAATTTAAACACCACCAAATTTGTTGGTTTTGAATTCAGATTCAAAAACACAACTTCAAAAATACTAAATTCAAGCTGCTCAAATTCAAATGGTGAAATTCAGATCCAAAAAACTTCAAAAAAAATAAGTAGAGCCAAAAGAATCCATATCCAAAAATTCAAAATAATAATCAAGCTTCAGAAATTCAAAAAGATCCAAATTCAGGCGGCTCGAAAAGGCTCCTTTTTTACACTGAAATAAATTCACTTTAAAGAGGTGAATTCCAAACATGATGTCACTGATTTGCTTCCAAGGTTATGACAAACTCTGATAAAAGCTTTTAGCAGCTCTGCTTCATAGCATTGTTTCTATGTTTTAGACTAGTGTGACAGACAGGAAGTAAGTGTAGCACCCAGACACACCTTTGCGGTGAGTGAAAATAGTTTCTAACTGTAGCGTGCTTGTGTACATCCCCCATGCATAGGCCAGTATCCTGTCACCGCCCGTCACCTCTCCATGCCTTGAAGCGGCTGCTGTCATTAGCTCTGTGTCACCGCCGCAATAGAGGGGAATTCTGCAACTTTTAATTATGGAGGCAGAGAGTGCAGCCTATGATGAATCACCTCATCACCCTTTGATCTGACGACACCCAACACCAAGTTTAGCCCAGACTCTTCGTTCAGCTCCATCCCTTCACAGCCAATCTGTGTTATGGCCCAAACAAATGACTTAATAACCATGGGTGTGTTTGTATGCTAAGTGACTGAGCAGATGTATAATTATCACCTATCTGCATTGTGAGGTTTACTGACCTTTGAGTTTTTCCACATTAGTCATAGTTCGTGTTGAGAGGCCAAACAGAGGAACGTTTATTTCTGTTCCAAAGAATCTTCGTGTCTTTACTGAACCTTGGTCATTCCATGAGCTGTATTCAGCAATTATGTCAAATGAAATTCCCATACTGTATGTCACTTTACATTCTTAAGCACTGCGCTATTCTGAGAAGTGTGATCCCATTTGTGACCACAAACACTCCTTCCCACACTGCTGTCACACGGAGGGGTTAGTGCTCGGAACTTTTAGTGTCTCTCAGTCTTGACCAGAATACCACATATCCCATGACAGTGTCAAAACTTGTATTCCCCAAACAATCTTGGCAACATGAAAAGAGACAAAGAAGTTTAAACCAAATGCCTCTGTAGACACAATGGTGATTGGTCTGTTATAAAATATCAAATATACTGTAGCCGAACTGGAGTCTTAAGATCTGTCAAGCTAAACCCTATCTCTCAAATTGGATTCAAATCAACAAGCATGTAATTGGAAAAAAACTGTCCCTCCTAGTTTTGAGATAAATCGCTCAGTGGTTAGGTGGTTTGCATGCAAAAATTGTATAATTGCTTCAAGGTAATTACATTGTTCTTTTTTTTGTGCAACTGAACTCTACCGCCGCTGTTCAATCAACATGGCATCTGAACACCAGCAAGTGGAACCAATAGCATCCGTTATCACCTCTCCCCAGCCTCATCCTCACCTCACACAGATCTGTGATCAGCCACCAGAAACATGGGTATGCAAATGCCCCGAAAACTGTAGACAAAACAGTCTGAGTCCCAACCAGAGCCTATGCAGATATGCACTCAGTCTGTCCTGTGCTGATGTCTGATCAGAGGAGATGTGAATGAGTGTGTGAAACAGAGAGGGAAGCAGCAACCCAGGCATCCAGCCCAGTCCTCAGCTTTCTCCAGAGGAGACATCTCATGATCTGCACTTGACACAAAGACAATCAATACCGAGGCTTACTCAACCAGAGGCTGTGCCAAGCCTTGGTGGGCGCGGCAACAGCGCCGCAGATGTGCAGAGACCATCAGGGGGACCGACAGAGGGGCCGTTAACACGCAGCATCTGCATTCTGACATGATAAGCCTTGTTCTCTGACTGCAGGTAACATGGGTTTCTCTGTTCAGAGACGAGGCGAGGCCTGTGTCATCCTTCAGGCCCCCAGGATTGGCTCTGATATCCCCAAAGAGGCATGAGAGAGAGAGAGAGAACCCTTTTTAGCTCAGCACCTTCAAAGGCTTGGGTTTTTGATCTACAATATAGCTTCATGTCAGGCTTACAGGAGTCAGGGATCAGTGTTTCAGGGCTCAACTACCACACCAGAGAAGAATGTAACATGAGCCTTTGTGACCCACTACAAGGGGATGTCGTCCTTCTAAAGAGTCCTCTTATGGATCTCACCCGAGGACTTTGTCCTCATCATTGTCACAATGACCTGCCTTGAGGGCTGCACAACCTGGCCCATATGATAAATTATTTTTCAAGCCTTTGCAAATGAAACTCGATAGACGGAGGGAAAGAGCATTGGAGGAGAAGAAATGTTTTTTAACCTGAGGGTAGGTTTGAGCGGGGGCTGAAATTCTGAAGGAATCGTGAAAGATTTACAGTGTGAGAGTTTTGTGACAAGTATACCATACATTTTCCTGTCCCCTTGGAATGCACTGATTCACTGGTAAAGTATTTAAAGTGTAAAAGTTGAGAAATCGAATAGGCCTTAAATATGGGATGCATGTAGACAAATATCCCTCCAACATGATAAACTCCTACAACTCTAATCATCACTGAAACATATGGCCCTTTATGAACCTGAATAGTCCCCACACTATCACACACATGGACACACACTCAAATAGGACAACGTCACCCACCAAATCAAGACTTGTTTTGACTTGCTCTCCTTACAGATGGCATACAGATAAATGACAAGATAATTACAGGCCATAAAACAATTCAGAAAGCTTTATAAGGACTTAGAGTGCAACTTACTCAAAACCACAGTGATTTCAAGGACAGGTTTATTTCAACCTTCCAAGTGATATACATATATATCATTAACACAATCATACAATTGTTTACAGCTTTAGTCATCACAGTACTGTAGAGTTACATCTGCAGCACATAAACACATATACACTGGAAACTGTAGATGCTTCATATACCCATGTGCACTGGTTACTGATTTCATTTTGGTGTCTGTAAATGAACCTCAGAAGTGAAGCCAAACTGATACGTGCTAGCCAGATACCAGACATCAAAGCCATCCGGGCTCTTCTGAGATGAGCCTCTAAATAGAGTTACACTGGTGTCTTATTGAACTGTCCGTCCCTTAACAATATAACTGATTTTCCACAGGCTTATACGCAGAACTCCTCTCATAGGCTGGCTTCCTAACATGGCAAGCATATTCTCAATATTCACAGGATCAGAGGCTTTTCAAAGAATCAGATTTCAAGGCATTTGATTTCATTACATGATATTAATTCTTAGATGTCCGTTTTTTTCTGATCCTGTTGGCTCTGAAGAAGGTCTAGATCGGATATTAAAGAGCTGCCATAATCAACTAAGATAATGAAAATGGTGGCGTCCGTGCCAAGTTTGGAGTGCATTTAAATTTCCATAACATCCAGACTCATACAGATGTTATGAAGAACAATGGTTAAGGCCTGACAACCATTTCAAACATCAGGGGAAATGGTTATATCTACCAGGGTGTGAATGATGAGGTATTCTAGACGCTGTTAGGCAGAAAACTGTGGTACCACCTGACCCAGGGGGGAAGTGCCCAGGGGTGACAGGTTGAGGGCAGAGCATAAATCCAGCAGAGGCATGAAAAGCAACAAAAGATGGAGCAGGGGCCTTCTCTCACGCCCCCTTGTCAACGCCTCCCCCTCCCCCTTCTCAGTCTCACGCACTCAACACGCAGAATCCCACACATTTATTAGAGGCAGGTGACTCTCTCAGTGGAGGCTGCAGCAGAGCTGGGAGAGACAAGGGGCAGTACAACATTACCATCTGTTAGGTTAGAACACGAGTCGAATACACACACGACACACAGAAGAATCAAGAGAGAGGATTTTTTAGGTTGTTCCAGCAGAGAGAAACTAATCACCCTGTCCTTGAAAGCGGCAAGAGCAAAAAGTGGTCACACACCATCCAGTCTTGAATGCAATCGTCCACGCCTGACTGCAGTGCATCCACAGTGCTGTAAATCATACGAGACATCGACAACATTTTTGTTACATCCGTGTGGGGGGGGGGGGACATGGGCCCTGTGTCACATCTGGTGCTAATATGTCCACTAGGGCCTTCATGTGGTGTTGGTCTACTCCTCTCCTGTTTTCAATTCTGCAGTACAGCCCTAGTATGTTCCCCACGGCAGGTCTGTTAGCAGCATTACTGACAGACTCTGTGGGGCTGTCGAGAGAGGACAAACAGCCATTAGGTAAACAATAGCGAATTGCACAAACATTGCTTGGCTTGACCTTATAAATCTGCTCAGTAAAACTGACAGAGGGAAAGTAATATAGAGCATGTCCTTTCCACTGGTCCATGAACACAACGCTGCATGTGTTGCTATGTGTCGGCCCTTATGAGCTGTTGACAGGTTTTTAGGATCAAGGGAGTGTCTCTGATGAAAGAGGGTGTCAAGTAGGTGAACGGTGGTGTTAAATAAACAGTGAGCACTTCTGATGCTTCTCTATAGAACCGTGAATCAGTTTTCATCCTCAGTGTCTCATTATCCACTCTACTGCTTCTTTACAAAGCCTTGTTCAACCCCCCTCTTTACAAAGACCCGAGATGCCCTTGTCTCTGCCCAGATTCCTTGTTATCAAGCTAATTAAAAATGGGATGATTTGAGTTTCCCAGCCCTACACCGCCAGGCTCCACCCCAGGGCCAAAGCATCGGTCACAGTTCTACAACTCCCTCACTCAGGTAGGACTCCACTTTGGAGAGAAGTGGATTCACAACCCAGATATCACAAGGAAGTTTTCTGTCGTGACGTGATCGATAAGGTGGGGATAAAAGACTGTTTGTCATTAGGTTGTAACCTTGGCCTAGATTTTGAAACTCCTCATTGGTGATGTCAACCCATATTGACTTCAAGTTTGAAAGAAAATCTCCCATCTGTCTGTGTGTTGTGGAAACAGCTGGATCGTATATCTCAGTGCACACATGTGGAATAGAGAAGACCTGAGTCTAACCCGGGACCGTGTGTTGGAGAGGAGAGAGGCTGGCCGAACGGGGCTGAGGTCAGACAGACCAGACCAGAGAGGGGGATTGCTGAGAGGAAATGGTGTGTGTAAGCGCTGTGTCAGCGACGGGGAGATGCTGATGCACACACAGTCAGACCTCCCTGCTCCAAGACTGATACAGCTGGAACAGACCTGCCGCCCTAGCAACCATAGTCAACAGCCATGACAGTTGGACATGACTGGCAGAGTAGGCAAAGGCCAATGCTGGTCGACAGGAGACTGCATTTGATTAAAAAAAATAGCTTGACTGATCGATGTTTTTGTCTGGCATCAGAGTAGAGATGAGGAGAGACTGGACAGTCTCAAGCATGGAACTATTATAATAGCATGTGGCCTCAATAGCGTGACCAACACTGTTTTACACAGAGAAGACTACATGGTGTGTTAGACTGTCTGGCTCTGGTGCCTGGTGAAGCTCGCCTGTAATTACCACTTCATCACGGGACGAGAGAGGACAAACAGGAAGCAGGGGCCCCAGCGGCCCTGCGTGTATGTGATGGGGAACAGCCTGTCCTGCTGCTGCTGTGGTGGGATGCTGCACGTCTGGCCCAGCCCTGTCACAAGGTCCTGTCCCACGTGCTCCAGGCAACCAGGAGACAGAACACTCAGATCAGCTCAGAGATGAATGACATGAGCTGACGTCCTGTCCTTTAATAGGGAACCATTCTGTCAAACACATCACACTCACAGACACACACACAGCATCGGTTTCAGTT
This sequence comes from Hypomesus transpacificus, assembly GCF_021917145.1. Taxonomy (NCBI): domain Eukaryota; kingdom Metazoa; phylum Chordata; class Actinopteri; order Osmeriformes; family Osmeridae; genus Hypomesus; species Hypomesus transpacificus. The sequence goes on along the minus strand of NC_061074.1, from coordinate 13,333,385 downwards.
CTGCTGAGAGATTGATTTTTCTCTTGCATGGTGATTTTCCATTTAGTCAATGTAGAGTTTTTAATTAAAATAGCAATTACAAATTCCATAATAATAAGAGCTAACCTAATGATTTCAAATGCTTTTTGTTTAAGGAATTGAAATGAAACCAACGCCAACCGTGACCTCCAGCTTAGCATTCCTTTTAAACTGAGCGAAAAACTGGAGATTATGTTATGTATTCATTTAGCAGACACTTATTTTAATGCGAAACACTGGAGAGATTTGAACCTGTAACCTCTAGATCTGCTTTCAACTCCTCTGCCACTGAGCAATACCAAGACACCCATAGATCGTATTCTAAATCAATTAGATCAGATAGCTTAGAGCCGTACTTGCACACTCAGATATGTCCATAGGTCTGGAGTCTATGTGAGAAGCTGCATCTAAGACACTAGTGCCCCTAGTGGGAGAGACTGGGGACTGCACGAGAAGATTAATTCAAAAGCACACTGGTTCAACCCTGAGGTGGAAGTAGTGGCGTTGACTCATCTGGGCTACAGCATTTGACTTACAATGACGGAAAGAAAATTCGACTAAAGGCCGTGAAAATTGAGAATAAAACTTCAAGGGAGCGGTGTCATTTGATTTCTAACCCCTGAGGACCTGCCTTAGCGAGGGGTTACCCCTCACCCCTGACCCTCACAGACCCTGAGCCCCCCCGAGCCCCCCTGAGCCCCCTGCCTCAGCTCTGCCCCCACACCTTTCACTGCCTCATATTTATCACCTGTGTCCGATCTGCAGCGGCCACCTGCTTTTTCACTTCCCTCAGCAGAAAGTTTCAGTTCTTCTCATAATTCACAACTTGCAAGGTCCTGTTCTACCCCATAAAAGCCTCAAAGACTCCAGGAGTCTCAGGACAACTTTCATATGGTGACAATAAATCACAGCCTGTCAAGTAAAGATGCTATCACAGCACACAGAGGAGAAGAAACAAACACGTTATTTGACCATAATAAGATTTCATTAGTTGAGATGCACAGAGACAGGGTAAGAGGAAGGACCAGGCATGTGTGTGTTTTGAACGATCAATTAGTGGACTGAAAATTCTGACAATGTCTAATATGATGTCAGTGCTCTCCCTCCCTCCACTCATCCACCCTGACCCTCCTCCCTCCCTCTGGCTTGGCCCTGACCTTGGAACAGCGACAGTAATTGAGCTTCGCAGCTCATTGTTACCTAATTAAAAACTGTCTAAACCTTCTGGAGGGGGAACGTGTGTGTGTGTGTGTGTGTGTGTGTGTGTGTGTGTAGAAGAGGAGTGGGAATGGAGAAAAAGCAATGAACTTGAAAAGTCACCTCTAACGGTAAGAAAAAGAAAAACAGTCGTTGCACGTGTGTGTGTGAGAGAGAGAGAGAGAGAGAGAGAGAGAGAGAGAGAGAGAGAGAGAGAGAGAGAGAGAGAGAGAGAGAGAGAGAGAGAGAGAGAGAGAGAGAGAGAGAGAGACACGGAGAGAGAGAGAGAGAGAGAGAGAGAGAGAGAGAGAGAGAGAGAGAGAGAGAGTGAGAGAGAGAGGTGTTATAGAGGATGAGGGCCATTGCAAAAGTGAATCAGTGCATTTGGTAAGAATTCTTATCTGAAATCCTCTCCTCGCCCCCCCCTCCTTCCTTCTCCTCAGTTCAGGGTTACACAGTCAGGGAGGTGTCAGGCAGGTCTCTATATGGCTCTTATTAGCATAGAGAGCAGAGTAAACCTGCCAGAAATCCCATAATCCGCCTCGTCCATCACAGGGATGAAGTGTTGTCAGAGAGGAGGAACAGGCTGGGGAAACAAAGCCCCAGGCAGCCCACACATGTCTGGGGATGGCTGGGGGAGGGGGGAGGGGGGTGGGCTAAAGAAGCCTGTGGAGGATTGGGGAGGGCAGGAGGAGGGCTGTAAAGTTCTGGGGCGGGCTGGAAAGTTCTGGGGAGGGCTGGTGAGGCGTGAAGTCTGCTGAAGATGTCTAAGGAGGTCTGGGCAGGGCTCAAGAGAGAGCTAAGGAGGGCTGGGCAGGGCTAGGGAGGGCTTGGGAGAGCTGGGAAGCAATCCCTCTGGTCCTCTCTTGAGTCAAGAAAGGAATTCACTCTCCTTATACTACAAGCTGATATTCTGGTGGCACGCTTGGCTGAATTATTGATGATGAATGATGACACAGTTGGACAGAAGGCCGTCCCAGCTGGTCCTGCAGCTGCATGCTGTCCCAAGAGCTGTTCTCAGGATCACAAACAGGGGTGGGTGAAAACTGAAGGACTAGAACTGGACAGCCTCTTGGCTGTTTGTTTATAGGATGCACACAAAACCAAGTAACTCAAATAACTCATGAACTCATGAACTTGATCCTGTTCACTTCATCAAAAGTCTCTTTTGTGTGCGGCGTCCATTCACATCCGAACCCCAATGTTTCCCTGAGGACTGTTAAACAGAACTCTGATTCACGTAAAGAATGTCACGCCACAACGAGAAGGAAGAGACAAGTAGCCTATCACATTCCTATAGGCATTCACCATCATCCATAGCACAGAGACAGCTGGCTGACATAACCTGAATGTGGGAATGTAGTTGGGTACCGTAACACGTGTCTGTTACATTGTGGTAATCCCCAGCCTGGTGACAACCACCTGTGCATATCATGAAAGGAGTTGTGTTGATGTCCGTTTGTGTGTGACCGTCCTCCATCTGGGTCAGGTGGAGGTGAAGGTGAGGGGGCAGGTGTGGGCGATGTGGAGGGATGACAGGGGCAGAGGGACCCCCCCTCCTCACATCACACACTCCCTACCACTACCATAAAAGCCACATGGTTTCACTCAGTTAGAGTGACAGGAAGAATGTACACCAGCTTTTATGTACTGTGAAAGTGTCTGTCTCTGAGTGTGCATTCGAAGGCACACAACGGGATGCAAAGCCGAGGAGAGAGAACAAGAGAGAAAGGCTTGGCATTTTGAATGTGTTACCTGCAAATTACAGTTCAAATTACTTTTCATTGCTGAGGGTTTTTATGAATTTGAAGATGGCAGTTAGACACAGAGAGCCCCTGCAGAGGGAGAGTGACGCAGATTGTAAACCATCAGACTGACACGAGCCATTACCTCCAATCTGAGCTCCAGAGAGGCAGCTCACCGGTGGACTGGACACACACACACATCCTCACACAACCTCACTCTACTCCACACTACCTACCACTACCTCACACTACCTCACTCTACTCCCCACTAACTCACACTACTTCACACTACCTCACTCTACTCCCCACTAACTCACACTACCTCACACTACCTCACTCTACTCCCCACTACTTCACACTACCTCACACTACCTCACACTACCTCACACTAACTCACACTACCTCACACTACCTCACTCTACTCCCCACTACTTCACACTACCTCACACTACCTCACACTACCTCACACTAACTCACACTACCTCACACTACCTCACACTAACTCACACTACCTCACACTACCTCACTCTACTCCTCACTACTTCACACTACCTCACACTACCTCACACTACCTCACACTACCTCACACTCCCCTATCTGGATTACCAGTTGTTGGGCAACACCAAAAAACACTGATTTCTTATGATTTCTTTATTTTCAAAGGCGAAGCAATAAAAAAATGACTTCCAATAGCAGAACTACTCGCCGCATCAACAAGACAGAGACAACCCAGACATACTGCTGTCTCCTTGGGCTGTCAGGGGACCTTGTGGTGCATGACTTAGTGCTTTTCCCTCTAGTCTTTTAATCTCGAAACGGTATCAGGGCAGCGATCTGGCTCCGCCCTCCAGAGAGGGTCGGACGTGGAGGGACTCGCTGGTCCAGCTCATCACTCAGCGTCCATCAGCGGTGGCACGCCAAACAATCCCATTAGCCAGGCCGGGGGGGCTCTGCCCGGAGACACACACTCCTGGATGATGGCAAGATCCTCTTCTGACACACACGTGCCGACACACACACGTGCCTACACACACACACGGGGGTGCTGCATCAGTATCCCTAATGCAATCGTGTCTGAGTGAAGCACTCCTGTTTGCATAGCACATGATCGCACTCTCCGCTCCGAGCATTGGTTTCACGACTCATCATTGGAGGGCTAATGATGACACAGGCTGAGTGGATGAGAGGTATTCATCCAGGAATACAGGAAGAGAGATGGAGAGGAAGGAGATTGAGAAAGGAAGCGTGCGATTCAAAGACATTCATCACATCTCGAGCCACACACGCCGTACCCTCAGAACCAGCAGGGCTTGCAGACATTGTCATTATTTGAACATCTTCTATAATAAGTGACACTTGCACCTGAAAAAGCAAGCTAATAGAAACTCTGACAAACCAACTTCAAGAGATCAGGAGAATAAAGAGAGATGACAAAAATAACCTAATCACAGAGCCAAGTCTGTCTGTGCACGAGAGAAAATAAGAAGAAGAACAAGGGATGTAGCAAAGAGATAGAGAGAAACAGTGGGATGGAGGAAGGAAGGCAGGAAGGATGAATGAAGGTTGGAAGGAAGGAAGGGAGGAAAGAGCAACAGCGTGACATAGGAAAGATGAAGTTACTCACGGCTCCTGTCACCTTTCGACCTCCACCCACTCTTGTACCTCCCCGATCCTTCCCCAGGACCACAGTCTGCCCCCAGGACCCCCAGCAGAACCAGCAGCAGAAGGGGCATCGGGCTGGCAGCCATGCCTCTCTCCTCACCTCAGACTGGGGCTAGAGTAGCAGAGAGGAGAGGGCCGGCAGGAGAGCTGCCCCACACTCTGTCATATCACAGCTGTGAGAGAGAGAGAATTCACAACAACACCCGCTCCTCCTACTCCTCCACCTCCTCCTCTTCCTTGTCCTGTGCTTCGGGGTTTAGGCCACTGGGCCACAGCACTGTAGCTCCACGGGGGGGTGGGGGGGGGGTCACACAACAACCCTCAGCACCCCCCAGGCTCCCCTCTTACTCCAGATGTATTGGACTGATCCTTGGGAAAGCGGCTGCCGAGCAGGCTCCAGAGACTGGAACCCCAGCAGGGACTAACAGGCAGAGTAGAGCCCCGCTTTCTGAGTCTCTCCTCTGAAATGTCGATCCTTTTTTTGGTTTGATCCAGTGCTCTCTCTGTCTTCTTCTTCTTGTCCTCCGGTGCTGCTCGGACTTGGAGGGGTATTGGCTAAAGTCCAGCAGGTGAAACACTGCTCACCCTTCCTATGAAGGTAGGAAAGTGTCTGGAGTAACGTGCTTCCTCTTGCAGTGGTGAAGTTGCTCAGAGCCGAGCAAAGGACCGGTGACAGCGATAGTGACACATAAGGGATCCAACTTCAGGCAACGCCAGATACCATTTGTGGGAGTGTGTGTGTGTGAGCGTGAGAGAGAGAGTATGTGTGTCAGTATTTGTGAGTGTGTGTGTGCATCCGCCCTCCGCCACCCCCACCTCTTACATCACGAGAGGCAGTGTTGAGAGGAATATAAGGGACAGATCAGAGACACTCTCAACACTGCAGCCTTGACAAAACAGATCCACCGAGGGAGAGAGAGAACGACCATGAGAAACAGAGAAGGGGAGGAGAGAGAGAACGAGAGAATGAGGGAGGGAGGGAGAGAACGAGAGAATGAGGGAGGGAACGAGAGAATGAGGGAGGGAGGGAGGGAGGGAGAAGGAAATGGAGGCAGAGGGAAGAGAAGGAGAAAGAAGGTGGGAGAGAGGGAGAAAGAAGGAGGGAGAGAGGGAAGGAGAAGGAGAGAGCCAATCTCCCGAGTGCAGAAGCAGCCTTGCATCTGTGATCTACTCTCACTCACAAATGTGCTGGGTGCATTAACCTCACTATCATCCCATGCTCTGTGTGACCTTCGTAAGTGTGTGTGCGTGTGTGTGTGTATGTATGTGTGGGATCAGCAAAAGAGGTTTAACCTGGCAAACAGCTCCTGCAGCTGCTAGCTAGCTAGCCCGGAGGTGCCTGTTCAGACAGGCATGTTTGGGAGCCAGCAGAGCTCACCCCTCAGAGAGTCTGTCAGTGACACTATGGCCCAATGGAACATGGGCATGGAGACACACTGAGCGAACAAACGGAATACAATATGCATTAGTTACAAGACATCTTCCTTCAAATTGCTTCACACGTTCAACACACAAACACACACACAGTAAGTATTTCTGTACCCAGCAGACTCAGCAACTCTGGGTGTAGAGTTGCACCACTGCTTTCCTGCTGCTGGTCAGTCTGTCAAGAGGCAGGTGAGAGCAGGGGAATGTGGGAAACTGGAGGTGTCAGCAGCTCCCCCACCCCCACCACCCTCCGCCCCACCCCCACCCCCCGCCCCCCTCCCGTGTCTCTCTCCTGTGCCCTTCATTACTATTTCACTACAACCTCCTAATCCTCCCCCTCCTCCTCTTCCCTCCCTCCCTCCACTCCCTCCCTTCAGGCATTACTCACACAAATTCCCCCAGATAAATAGGGCAATGAGTAGGGCAGGCTTGTGAACCTTAGGTACAAATGCTCTGTGTTTCCTCACCTGAAACCCATCCAGTCTTACAGAGCCATGTACACATTAACATTCACAATAACATTCCAACTCCAACACAATCTAGGAAGAGCTGAACACCTCAATGGTGGCAACGACAGCCTAACTAACCGTAACCCTAACCTCGACGGCGACGGTGTTCAGAGATGTGATGGATGTCTCTGTATCCGCCTGACTTCCACACAACAACTATACTGGCCGGGTGTCCGTGGGTCTGACTACCACAGCGGAGAGGGGGACAAAACGAGTTGCTTCCCCTGGCCGTAGGACCACACACTGCCTAGCTCATCAGTAAATGACACTGCTAATGCCTCTGCTGGAGCAGAAAGAGAGGGTGAGGAGTCAGAAGACTCTGCGCAGAACGAGGACGACGACAGCTGTGTTTGTCGACAGCTGGTCTCATTAAGGCTGTATTCTTTCCACTAGGCTCTGCGTGGGGATCTATGTATGTGGATCTCCCTGGGGTGTATCAAGGTGGAGATTACCTTCTCAGTTCCTCCTCCAGTCAGCCGGGAAATGATCTCACCGTGTTTACCTTCAAACACGGAGGGAAAGTCCCGCAGCTGAACACTAAGACATGTGGCGGGCGATACCTGCTTGAGTCAGGTTTGAGAGGACACACTCACGTATGTGAGAAGGCTAAGAGAAGGCAAACGTCTGGGAGAAGAACTGAGGGCCGTGCTCCGTGCAGCTGGGGGGTAAACGTATGGCATCTGAGTACACGGTGTGATGACACGACCGTCTGCCCTGCTGACTCATCCTGAGTCAGTCAGCTCAACCCGGAGCACTGGAGATCTGGACACGAGGCTGGCTGGCAGTAACAGCTCCTGCACAGACAGCCCACACAGCGCCGTGGAACAGTGTGACAAACTGTCATTACGGGACACCGTAACGTCGCAACGGCAATATACGTGTTCTGCAGATGTGTTTGGCGATAGAAACACTGTTAGCTTGCAGGTCTCTGAGGCTGGACCTTAGTGTTGACAGCAGTGGAACAGCGCTGTGTGGTGAAGGTATCCAGAGACAACAAAGCACTCCCCTCCTGTGTCTCCTCTCCGGCACGTACATATTCTCCCGGCGACCTCGCGCATGACAACGACGTAAAGAGAGAATAGAAGCCCAGCAGCGACCTATAAAGATTCTCAGCTCCACCATTTCTCCATCACCCTGAACTGTGTCGCTGAACACTCCTATGTGGTTGGGGATTCTAGGGTTTAGGTGAACAACATGAGTAAGCACCCAGATTAGAGGACTTGGGCCTGAATGCCAAGTGGCACTGGTCCAGTCAATACCACCCTCAGCCTGGGCCACTCAATAAGAGAGCCTGTGTCTCAGACCAGGCCTGACCAGACCAAGCCCTGCTGATCCCTTATCGCCCTGGCAGATATCTCAGACACACACCCATACACACACAGAGCCAGCACTATGCTCAGCCTCCCAGATCAGGCTGGCTGCTAGGAGACAAACCTTCTTGCTACCTCTCTCTCATAACTCCGCTGGCTTACTGTCTCCATCCCCTCCAGCCGCGCCCCAACTCTCCAATCAATGAAGGATCACAAGAGAGGAACAGGATTGAAGGTTAATGTGTGCAGGGACAAGCACACACACACACACACACACACAAATCCATTGAGACTGGAGGGATGGTGAAAGCCATACTGAACAGTGAGCGCTCTGTCACAGACAGGGTATCGATTTTAATGGCTGCTACAGTATTTAATTTTCATGTAGGGAAATGCTTTTTTCTCCCAGTCAAATCACTTCCTTAGAGTTGATACCACTGTCCCTAACTGTCACTTCAGAACAGCATCCATGGATAAAAGCAGTTTGTTGTTGTTTTGTTGATGTTTTGATTTCCCATCTTGCACTTCTAGACATAACACAGAGTGTACACATAGCTTTGCTCTCGATCCCCGTCACAGTACCCATGTCCACACACACACTCTCACACACACACACACACACACACACACACACACACACACACACACACACACACACACACACACAAACACACACAGACTGAGAGGGCAGTTTTAGTCTGACTGTGTGTAATGGCTGTGGAGACTCACCTCTATATAAGAATCTAAGTGTTCACCCTGCCTACCGGATCACACGCTCTTCAGTGATTTACTGCTTCTGGAACAGCGTGGCCATCTGGACCATTACTGCATCGCAACACTTAGCATTAGGCCCTCTTTCTCTTTCCATTTCCCTCCCTCTCTCTCTCCCTCTTTGACTCTCTCTTTCCATTTCCCAAACTCTTTGTCTGCCTCGCTATCCCGCTCTCCCTCTCAGACACACACTTACAGAGCCCTAAGAGCCACAGCAGCAGTACTGCTTCTCCAGGAGTGGTTAGACTCTCATCATGCTGAGCATGGCATGGCACCAGAGACTCACTGCTCTCCTCCTCCTTCCCGACTGCTCTGACACTGGCGCGTCTGCTGCGCTGTGCTGTCCTTGCGGGTGTTCTGTCAGGTGTGTGGCGTGTACCAGGTGTGAGCATCTGCTGCTGTTGGAAGCTGTGAGAGTCGACAGAGAAGCCCATCCATCACACGGGAAGAGTCGGCGATCGCACAACAGAGGAAATGCCTGAGCACAGGGTGTCGTACACACGTAAACCAGCAGGGGGCAGCAGTCTGCGGTTCACTCAGACCAGTGTCCGTCCCCCGCACCCTCTCCCCCCACCCCCAACCCCCAGAGAATGAGCTGAGAAGGGCAGGTCAGGTTGAGGTGCCGACCTGACCCCTGGAAGCAGACCTCAGGCCTCCGTTAGAGCTGCTCTGGAGCTAAGCAGCTCCCTAACCTCCAGGATCGGTTACACCAGGGACGGATCCTGATAAATAATGTACAGATCATACGCAGCTGACAAACCTATACCCTCGAACAGCAGCAAGGACAAGGGGCTCTGAGTTGATCAGGTAGCACGCAGGCATGTGTGGGGAGATACCGATGCACCTACACACACACACACTCATTGATTCATAGTGTGTCACTGGCAAGGTCAATTCACAGCGTTAATTAATTTTAAAGGGCAAAAACCAAGGGCACAACCTCTCCGGAAAACCTGAGAAAATCAGACACAGAACCTGAAGAGGAGGTGTGCTCAGAACAGCAGCACAGTTCTGATCAACAGATGCATGATGGTGTCTGTATTAGTACATTGGCACAAGCTCAGTCCAGGTCAGGCCGTTAATAAATGACCATGACAAAGAGTATTCTTTCATCCATGCAATAGTCAGCGTCTCCACTGTGTTTCAGAAAGTACTACCCCACTTGACCACGAGATGGCGCCCTTGTACTGCTTCTGATCTAGTCAGATTGAAATGGTCACGAGAAGCGTGGCATAAAGTAGCATTCATCTACAGATTACATTTTTATGCAAAACAGCTGCAAAGAGGAAGTGGATTTTCAACGATACACTTGCACATTCTAATGTGTTTATATTCACCCAGTGACTCTCATAGTAGAAAGCACAAAGTTATGTTCATAGGTTGGTGTTGTCTCAGTGTGCACATCTGAACATATTTCAGAAAGCTACATATTGGATACATATGTCCTTATCCAATACTAGTGATGCACAGTGAAATGCTTCACATCAGATAAAAGAGTCTGCTAAATAAATACATAAGTTATGGTAACATATATCACAGGAGAAGGGGTTATTCCAATTTACACCCAAAGGGGGCAGTAGAGCCACATATTCACCTGAGCAGCCTGCCTCCGTCAGAACCTGCTCCTGCCCGTTTTTACAGGGATTTTTATACAGTTTCCTTCCTCAAAACCCATAGTTAATGATTGACGCATTTAGTTCCCAAATTGAAGCCAAAAACAGCTGCTTTAGGTAAGCACCCGCTAATTTGTTGAAGGAAACATACGTGTTGAATGCATAATGTATATTATGCACAGGAGTCAGAAGTCATAACCATGATACCCCTCTTCCTCCCTCCCTCCCTCCCTCCCTCCCTCCCCACCTCTCCTCTTCCCACCCTTGCTTCCCTCTCTCCCCCCCACTCAGGACTAAGCCTTTAAGTCTTGTGATGATCACAAAGCACCAGCAGAATCACTTTTAATTGCATAAAATAAACAACAGATGGATAACAAGATCTAGCTCCTCCAGCCTGCTGCCTGACATGGAGAGTGAGCCAGCGAGTTCTTTAGTGAGGACTAAAGAATGAAGACAGGCCCCTTGATGGCATCATAACTCCTGTGTTAGTACGTAGCCATTCAGGAGCTGGCCTAGCCAAACCAGAAGGAGAACAACCATATGATGGTTGTGTGATTAATGGAAGCATTTCCTCAGCCCAGCTCGGGGAGCAGACTTGTTTGGCCCCATTAGGAGGCAGCCTGGAGCACCTTCTCTCCCAGCGTGCTACTCATCTGGTTCCTGGCTAAAGAACGCTCTGTGTTAAGGGACGCCCACAGTGAGCACCTCCAGGAACAGGAGAGACACAAGTCAAGCAAACAGTCATTCACCAACCCCTCAAATACATCATGTAGAAAAGCAGTTAAATAGATGATAGTAACCACCATGATCAGGGTCCTCTCAGACACCGGAGGCTGCATGCTGAGCAGCGTGGCTCGGGCTGGGAGGTCACGGTGCACCTGCCTCGCCCCTACCTCATTCCTGGATGGTCCCTGCCTCAGCACTACCTAGGCACTGCCACACCGCTGAATATTCCCTTCATAATCCCAACCTCATGCCTACATAATCCCAACCTCATGCCTACATAGTTAGAGTATAGGACTTCGGGGAGGGACGTGCCGGTGCTGCCCAGACAGCCTCTGAGACGTGCCTGTCCCCCTCTTAGAGAGCTATGCAAATCCACTGTTAAATTTCATTTTTCTAATCCCTTTAATCAGAAACTGGGGAATAAAGCCAGCTGGTAGGAACCCATGTTAAGATGTAATTAAGCATCTGATTGAATTTCAGCACACACCAAAGAGTGTGTGTGCCAAGGCTGGGGTGGGTGGAGGAGGGGGAAGTGCGGGGGGGGGGGGGGGGATGGGGGACATTGCCTTGGCGACGGGGGACCTGGAGCTCGGTGGGCTCGGCTTTAGCAGCATGCTCCACTGCATGAGCGAACACGCATCAGAGCCACATTTTTAAACATTACTGGGAGACCTCGCATGCCAATCATCTCCCCGCTGTGCCCGGAACGCTGTTCTCTGGTTCAGGCTCAACAGGGATACAGACCGCACAACTACAGGAAGAACACCACCAGAGTGATGGCCCAGCAGACTCCACGTTCAAGAATCAAGTCTGACATGTGCTCAGCAGACTCCTTTGCTGCGTAATATGGACACATGGAACGGGCCATATACTGAACGGGCCATATACTGCACGGGCCATATACTGCAGATAGAGGCCATTCCTGGATCAAATATACAGACATCTTTAAGAATAGCAAACCTGGATGCAAGCCAAACATGTACTCTAAACATAGTTTGGGGCACACTCTCACACACACACACGCACACACACACACACACACACGCAGTAATGGAATTCATTTCCCTGCCAGACAGACACAATGGAGAACAGAGTGAGAGCAGAGTGAGGAGCTATCAGGCTAGATTAGCTGTGCAGAGGAGAGAGGCCCAGACCCAGAGGAGATCCATTACCCAGGCCTTTCATCAGACGCCTCCACAGTGGAGCTGCACACCTGTGGCAGCCAGCAAGGTCGGTGGAGGGGTGGGGGTGGGCGGGGGATGAAGGGGGGGTTGAAACGAGCACAAAGAGGGGTGACAGAATCAGACAGCTCTCCACTAGAATGCCCTCGACCCCCCTTCACACTCCCCGGCTCCCCCCTACCCTTCACCCATCCCATCTCACCCTGCACCTTTCTCTGGCTGCCAGAAGGCGGGCGGCGCCCACCCGCTGATCAAACTGCTGGCCACTTTGAAGAGGTTATCAGAGCAGCTCTCTCCCCTCACCTGCCCTCACTTCCTCTCTGATGTCATCAGTACGAGCCAGCGGGGTTGAGCTGTGGCACTCTCACATCCACTGGATCAGAACCCGAGACATATACTAACCCTCTCTGACTTCAATCCGATCTGATGCTGTCCACAGCCCTTCCCAGCACTGGGAACCATTACTGACAGAATCCTTACGAGATAAAAGGCTCGATTTTTGTCATTCGTAACCCCTATAGAACGCTTGGTCCTCTTTACAGCACTCTCTTTGTTTACCTGGAGCTCCCGTCTGTCCTCAACAGGACAAAAGACAGTGAGCAGCAGTAGTTTAGAGAGCGGTGATATATGATCAGGTGTGAAAGCTCTATTGATTTTTCTTCAATTGTGTTTGCTCGGTTTGCCACTATTAAATATGGATCCTGTGCAACTGCCATTGTGACCGTCTTGAAACGGACACCCTTTCAATGAAGAGCTACAGCTTTATCAATGGAGCCGGGTGCCAAGAGAGACACAGGCCGACACAATAGGACACTCCACGTTTCATTTGGGGACATCAATGCATCAATTCCAACGGCGGCGTTCTGGTCAAACGCTGGTCCAAACACAACGCTGCTCTCTGTCTGAGGCAGGATATGACAGGAGGACTACATGGAAGAGAGGGTTCTCTAATACCACAAGTAAAATCCCCATTATAAATAACTCAGAAGTCAGTTAAAGGCTAAAGTATTTCTCCCTCCGTGCTGAGGTAATGAGTACAAGGTTATGAAAGTAATGAGTGTTCCACAGTTTGCCGTCCGTGGACATGCCCCATGAATAAAGAGGTAGGGTGGAGGACGAGGAGGAGATTAATCTTACTTAAGTTATGTTGCCGTGCCTTCCCACAGTTCCCCTCCCCTGGAGACCACGACACACTTCCTCTCTCTCTCTCTCTCTCTCTCTCTCTCTCTCTCTCTCTCTCTCTCTCTCTCTCTCTCTTTATCCCTCTCTCTCTCTTTATCACTCTCTCTTTCTCTCTCTCTGTCTCCGTCTACAGAGAGACTTGCTACAAGCCAGAGCCTCTATTACGGAGGACCTGTTTACTGCTGATCAATGTGTGCATGAAGGGTATGGAAGGGTAGAGCTGTGTGTGTGTGTGTGTGTGTGTGTGTGTGTGTGCTTCTAAATGTCATAGCTGTAAAGACACCACACAGCCCCATGTTAAGTGCTGTGCTCTCTGCGCTGCAGGTTAGGAGGGTCTGAAGTGGAGTTGAATGCACCTTCGATGCAGTGTTTAAGGCCATTGCCAGTGATGTATGGAACATTATGCTGCCTGCAGCACATTGGTGGAACAGCAGAGCAAGAGTTATAGGACCTATTACAACATTAGATGGGCTTGTTTGACTTCAAACATATTTCTGTCCATTATCAGCCCATTTTTGTGGCTTTCAACTAAACACAAAGTCACTGGCAACTACAGCTGAAAGCAGTCAATTGACAAATGGACCATTATGAAGAGATAACAATGGTGACGATAGTCGACCAAGCACTGCCATGAGATACAGAGTATGGGCTTTCCTTCTGTAACTATGTGTATGTGTTCTTCCCAGGTGCCTCTCCATAGCAGCACTCCTCCAGACTCCCCCAGATCCCCCAGCCCCATGTCCTTCACCTGGGGCAGACAACCCTGGGAGCTGCCTCTGCCTCCATGCACTGCCACTCAGAGCGCTGTTCTGTGCCTGTGCAGAGTACTGTCACGTCTGCAGCACAGAGTCACCTTGGACACAGAATACAAACCAGTTTAAGGTAAAGAATCACGAATATGCATGTGTAAAAAAGAAAAGAAAAAACCCGGGGAAGATAAATGTCAGAGTTCATTTTTCACAGTATGCAGGCAGACACAAAAATGTGGGCAACGTATACACACACACAGTAACACACACAAATGTACGCTTGCACGCACTTGCAAATGCGTGACCAAACAGGCAGGTTATCCACGACAAAGCTGGGCTCATTATTCCCAGTCCCCTGACATTTCAGGACCATGGAGAGCTCCCAGGATTAAACTAGCCCGGCTCTCCACCCCTCATCCTTCCAACCTAATGACAGTTTTATCATAACTCTTTATTACCGCCCCAACCCACAGTGTAAATTATGTAAATGCTGCATGTTTGGTGCGGTGAACATCTTTATGTTTTGCTCCACGCTCGCTCAAGCGAGAATCTAATTCTGCTCGCAGACAGACTAAATTAATCGTCTTGTTACAGTCTGAATAATACGACGAGGACTGAGAGCGAAGAGGTCGCCAGCATGGGCTTGGGGAGTGGGAGCAGAGAGCCTCTCAGTTTAGCTGTATTATCAGATTGTGCCATCGTCCCATTCATTAGCCAGCCTGCCTTCCCTGGCTCCTACTGAGCCAATATCATTACAGGATGATTTGAATGAAACACACAGAATGAAGCAACACCCTAGGGGCAAGAGTCAGTGCTTATGGTTTAGCATTTGCAAGCAATATAGACCAGTAATAAAAGTCTGCCGCCCCCCTTTATGCACACAAACACACAAGCACACTCCACACAGTCCACTCCTCTACATTACAATAAAGGCAGGGTATATCCTGGTACATCAGGTAAAGGTGGTGATGGTGACCTGGAGAGAACTATAATTATACTGGAGAGTTCCAGTCAGTGACACTGAAGTGTGCCTTAGCTTTTTATGTGGCTGGTTAATTGTTCTGCCTTGTCTTAGAGCAGGACCCGCCGCCAATTACTGCATCACAAACACATCCCACCCTGGTCTAAAAACACAGCTTTAACATTCCGCCTCAGATTCCCTCCTGTGGCTTGTGGTGTATATATAGTCATCTAAACAGGGACTGCTCTACTGTCTGCTGTGCCTCGACTCTATAGACTGGTCTTGCTAACTGTGTGGACACTTTTGCTCATTGGAGATGGTCCTTCCCACATCTAACCCTGCAGTGTGTGTGTGAGTGTGTGTGTGTGTGTGTGTGTGTGCGTGTAAGAGCTGAGTGGACTCGTAGGGTCCAGCTGGGACAGATGGGCTGGCGTAGCCTAGCGTTAGCGCTGACTCTGTGTGTCACGGGGGCCAGGCTATCCCATATGGAGGAGGGGAGAGGGACAGTGACTTATGAGGAATACAAAACTACCACGTAAGCATGCAGGAAATGGCACAGGAGTATTTGTCATGATTTAGGTCTGCATGGTTGAGATTGGTTGTTCCATGTCAAATAGAACACTGACTTATTTTCTATTGAGATGTCCTCAGCATGCTTTTCCAGCAGGTTTAGTTTCAGGTTACGGGTTCCCAGTACCATTTTGGTTTGTTGTTTTACTTTCTTCTCCTAGACACGTCCTCTGCCAAAAATAAACACACAGTGGCCTCTTACTTTTGTCTTTCTTGATCTCTCGCTCTCTCTTTCACACACACACACACACACACACACCTGTACTTGAGGCTATTTCTCAGTTTGCAGACTGCAGGGTGTTTTGCGGTGAGGACAGACAGAGCCCTCCCATCTTTCCAGGTCAGGGTTGGGTCCACCAGGGATACCAGCTTCCACAGGCCTCTTACTGCTCTAATGGGGCACCAGGGGAGAGCTGGTTTCCAGAGAGACCCTCTACAGTACCTCCTGTGGCACGCTTAATTGGGTATAAAAAGATGTATTCCGCTCCATGGCCTCCATCTTTGGGATAAACCCTGCAGCATGTTTAAGTAAAAGGTCTGAACTGGTGTGCCGACTGTAGGAAAGCCATTGAGACAGCTCTAGTACCTTTGTTTGTTTCGAACACCTATTTCATGTATTTCATATTTCAAATAGGATATCCTGTGGGTTTCACTGTACTATTAATTTATTGTTGGGTTGACTTTAGTTTAGGTTTGAATTGTATTTTTTTTTCCAGAGGAAAATATGACCAACATTGATGAATGGCCAAAACGACTGTTGTGACTTTTTCCCACCCAAACTCCTCCTTAAGTAAATAAATCAAGTCAGCTGCTGTTTAATATGAAGCCTATTCTAGGGGAGTAGAGTACAATTGAACATAAAACATCCACACACAGTGAAAAACAATCCCAATAAAATGGTAGATAAATCACTCTGTGTTGAATCTGTGGATCAATAGCATTGAACAATAAACAGCTTTTTACCCAATCTTCCTTCACTGTTCTCATAGAAGGGGGGGGGACTGGTTATGGGGAACGGCCCAGCATCGAAGGGAAGTGTTAATGTGTGTTAATACACTAAAAGCCAGAGGGCTGTTGTGGAGGATGGATTGTCACCACTAAATTACTGCGTGTGACAGCTCCAGGCCCAGGGTGGAGAGCTGTCAGCCTGGGCAGCATGACGGGGGCCCGAGCAGATTACTGGCTGGGCTCCGGCAGGCTGGCAGACTCACAGCAGGACGACAAGGGCTGGGAGGGCCAGGGCTCCGTCAATCACACTGGAGGAGGGGACAACCTCAGGTTAACTAACTCCTTGGACTTCTCCTCTCTCCACAGTGATCAATGAGCGAGACAAAGCTTTGAGGCTTAAAAAAGAAAAGAACAAAGAAGCCTGTCCTGCTCTTTAATGATGATTACTGAATTCGAATCACAACACGCGCGTGTTTTCTTCTTCATATCCTGTTGTCATCCGTTCAGACCCTAAGAAGCGTTGCGTTTTGTCGACGTTGACTTTTGACTTTGGACAACTTTTCCATTGTGTTGAAAGACAGCTGCAGGGTGGAGGTCAGAGAGTGAAGCCACCGCAAGAGAGAAAGAGAGTCTTATAACTAACGAAACAATAAGACAATAACAGTGTGCTGCTCTCCGAGTGGTGACCTAGCCCTGGGTGACTGACAGCTCTGAGGAGCAGGTAGTGCAGTGGAGCAGGCTGACAGGGAGTCATCACGGCGCTGTAATACCACCAGCTCAGGCGGAGGAGGGGGGGGACGGAGGGGGACGGGACGGAGCGGGCTGGGCCGCAGGACCGCAGAAGCACAATCCATTTCCTCCATTATCAATCTGCTGGCCATTCTCCTTCCCGACACGGGGAATTATTCTACAGGACTGGTCCCCGCGTCACGGCAAGACTGATGGCTAATCAATACTAAGCGGCCCCTGTTCTCAGTGAGTGTGTGGTGACCGAGCAGAAACAGCTGGGCACGTCGGGACCTGACGACATCGGAAAGCCTGGTTGATCAATGAGCAAATACACATGTGCAGTCACACAATAGAAGGGTACACAAATTCTCCGACACGGGGAATTATAGAATAGAAGGGTACACAAACACACTGTGGATGGTACGTTCCACAAACATGACACAAAGACACTGCGGATGGGGCAAGGTCAGTGGCAGTGTAATGTAATGATCTACTACAGACGTCATGTTTCCATCAGCAATGTGAAAGTGTCATGAAAAAAGGTTTCAATTGTGGTGATCTATTCACGATCTATCGTGGTTGCATGGTGGTCACGTTGTGTTTCCGGTGTGGTTATTATGCTGCGGTCATGTTGGGGTTGTGTTGCAGTGTAGCAGTTGGTGGCCGGGAGCAGGTGTCAGATCCATTCAGGATGTCAACTTGTCCTGTAGTGGGAACCTGTCTCTTCAGTCACTCCCGGCCCCTGAGCGCTGACTCAGATTCCTCCTCACTGTGGACTATTGATCGTCTGGAGTCAGTGGGGAATTTGGGTGGATCACGAGTCTGGCCTGAGTAAAACCAATTGAATAAAGCAATAAGATGTTTAAATAAGTCATGTTCTGCGTGGAAGGTTGCAGGAAGGACATTGTGTGACACAGTCACCTTGGTGTGACACAGTCACCTTGGTGTGACCTGTCGAGTTCATCCAGCGGAGCCCAGTTTGTCAAGTTAATACCCACCACAAGTTAACACACACCACAAGTTAACACACACCACAAGTTAACACACACCACAAGGTAACACACACCACAAGTTAACACACACCACAAGTTAACACACACCACAAGTTAACACACTTAATTGCTAGTCGGATACATTTGGTGTGCCGAAAAAACGTCCTGAGAGATGTAAAACAACCATTACTGAATAATTACTTGTGCAAATACTCAAAACATATTTTTGAAAGAAAAACAACTTAAATGACAGGAAAATTCAATTTCATTGTTTACATTGAACCCAATGCATGGGATTGACACCCAACTGTTACTTTCTCCAAGAAAATATCCCGTGGGACCATGAGCAAGCAGGGGTGGCCTCACGTACGTCTGCCCGGGACGCATGCTTTGAAGCAGAAACCACGAGCTCAGCATGACTGCCATCACATTCAGTTCTGTCAGCACAGTTCACAACACACAAACTCTCCTGTACAAGACTCTGCTGGGTCCCAACCCAGAGGGCGTGAGCATCCTCAAACCAAACACACCCAATATAAGAGTACAGTCAGTCTGAAGGTCGGGGTGTGGTGGTCAGGGCGATGGAGTTCAGTGGGTGCGTGTGCATGTGACAGGGGCAATCATCAAGACCAGTAGAAGGGTGGGGTGGCTGAGAGGAGGAGGGTGTGGAGAGGAGAGGACTGACATCCGTGACAGGAAGATTAATGACCCTACACACAAAGGTCTGGAGAAGTGCAGCCTTTGATAAGATACCCAGGACCCCCCTCCACAAGCTGGCCACCATCCATAACAATATTAACCACTGCACTATCCGCCCCACTGACCAGTCAACGGGTCGTTTCATAGCACGCTACGTTCCCTCCTCCCCTCCCTCCCTCCCTCCCTCCCTCCCTCCCTCCCTCCCTCCCTCCCTCCCTCCCTCCTTTCCTCCCTCCCTCCCTCCTTTCCTCCCTCCCTCCCTCCCTCCTCTCCCTCCCTCCCTCCTCTCCCCCTCTCCCTCTCTCCCTCCTCTCCCTCTCTCCCTCCCTCCCTCCCTCCTCTCCCCTCCCTCCCTCCCTCCCTCCCTCCCTCCCTCCCTCCCTCCCTTCCTCCTTCCATCTCTCTATGCCTCCCTCTCCCAACTTATCTGATAATGTGGCTCAAAACAGACAACAGCAAACCAGACTGTAAAGACCAGTTATCTATGGTAATGTAGAGGAGCCTGGAGTGGAATATCCATGCATTTGTGTGACAGAGAGCAAGAGAGAGTTGGAAAAAGAGAGAGTGAGAGAGAGAGAGAGAGAGAGAGAGAGAGAGAGAGAGAGAGAGAGAGAGAGAGAAAGAGAGAGAGAGAGAGAGAGAGAGAGAGAGGGGTATATGTGTTTGTGAGCATGTGTGTGTGTGCATGTGTGTGTGTGTGTGTGTGTGTTTGTGAGCGTGTTGAATATCAGAGCAGGCCAGAGGTAAGGAGGCAAGTAGAAGCCCTCCTCAGGACTGTGATTTCTATGGAAATGAGAGATGATGAAGTCAACACTGTCACTATCACACTGTTCACATGGTTCCACTGATGAAGGGCACCCTGGCTAATTCATTTCAGCAGAGATTCTAAGAAGCAGAACAGATAAATGTAGAGAATCAATGGTGGTATTAGTAACGCATATTATATTATATGTTGTTGGACTTGACTCATATTAGTCATTATAATTCCAGGATGGGACTGGTTAGAGGTTGGAAGACAACAGTGTACAACTGCAGAGAATGTGATGCAGGTAGCAGGAGAGGAAGAGATGAAGATCTGGAGGTGGAGGACTCTTCTCTGATCTGACGCCTAACATGTGCTGGCTCACAGCTACAGGACAGAAGCACCATCATCTTTCTGTCTAAAGACACAGGCGGCTTGGTGTTGTATTACTGTGTGTGTGTGTGTGTGTGCTGCCTACAGCCACAGCTGTGTGTGTTTAACCCCTGTGTCTCGTCCTGTCACAGGTCTCCTCATTTAGGTGGTCACATGACAGGGGCCGTCGTCCTCCAATCATCCTTGAGCCTCTGTGATGGGCATCCAGCCAATGACTGATCGCCTCCTCATCCCCCCTCATCAGCACTTTCTCTCATCCCAACCGTCATTGGTGCTCCTCCACAATAAAAGCCAATGTCATCACGTTCCACCATGAAGTTCACATCAAATGATAACCGTGGAAATCCTGTTACTGCCTTTGGTTCCCAGTCATTTCACGCTCTCTTTGTCATGTACCTTTTCAATTTCCTAGGCTGCGTTTCCGGCAGATAGTCAGCTAATCTCTTATTTCTCACGATATCAGCCTTCATTAAGAAAACAAGCTGGTTCAAAGGCTCATGGTATTGGGCTCTGACATATTTATAATGGAGGTATATAATAGGGGTCCTGAGTGAGTGTGTGTGTGCCTGTGTTTTGTGTGCGTATTTCTAAATTTTGATAATTGATCAGGTAGGCTGTTAGGGATCACAGGATGCACCTCTTCCTTTAATTAAAGATGCCTCTGGCAGCTGCAAGCCCCGGCTAAACGAGGTTGTATATCACTCCTATTATCTGGACACCCACATCGATACAGGGACTTTGTTCCAGTACATACCTTACTGCCCTTGGAACAGGAGGTTCTCTGAGGCTAAGAACACCACTCAGGTGCTGGGCAAAATCCAAAAAAGTTGGATATTTAATTTAGTGAGTGTACACTTAGCCAGAGGCGATACAGCTTGCCAATGTTTGACAGAAAAGTAGCTTCCCTCCTAAAACTTTAAACATCATGAACTGCGCAGTATTGATTATGGTGCATCTGCAGTGTGGTACTGTACTTCTTCTAGAAGGCATTGTCTGCCTCATAACACTCAGAGGTAAAGAGGAAAACAAGTCTCTACAACAGCGCGCCTCAAGAGGGTATAATGTTGTATTTTCTCTACAAGCTAAAAAACATGATATTCTATGTTCACTGCATGCATCCAGTTTCTTTCTTCAAAATGGCTTACTTTAAGGAGAAGAAACACCCCACAAGTCTAGACTCCAATCTGTCCCCAAACAGGCGTTATCATTAGGTATGGCTCAGCCCCTGAGTGCGACAGAGATTATGAGGAAGCAGGTGGGACAGCAACACAAACAGAGATAAGAGCAACTCATAAAACAACAACTTTTCATTTCCTAAAAACCTTGTGATTTTCAGGGCCTGGCTGAGTACTGCTATCAAAACCACAGCCAGTTTATTAACCCAATGAAAGGAAAGATGGAGAGATAAGAAGCTGGGACTGAATTCTGGTGGATCCTTGATGAACTACACTTCAAGATACTGTGATGTCTCTTACAAAAACACATAGTACAATTCACAACATATTACAGTAATGCAGACAAGGTTTCCAAAGAATACAAGAGAATGGCAACGCATGTGTAAGTGGGATAGCTTGTGTGTGTTCTTGTGTGTGTGTGTATGTGAGCGTATGTGTGTGTGTGTGAGCTGGTGAGCATCTCTTTCACTAACAAAGAAATACCTGGTGCAGCCCAAGCCTCAAGCCTCTCACAAGCGCTAGCCCCTCTGCTCCTCATTATACCCACACACACACACACGAGTCACATCAATATTTCATCCTCATACGCACGCAAGCACACACACAAACACCTGACTCGTCCATATAGTACACTGTGATGAGAAATGTAGTTATTGGCAGCCGTAGCAGCCTCTTCACTTGAGAGTGAGGGGGAACCAACAGGGTGTGCGTCTATGAATATACAGAGAAGATAATGACACTCACTCAGCACAAACACCAAGCACCAGGAAGGTGCTCACAAACACATCTCCACACCAAGCACCAGCACTGTGGACAGACTGTCAGAACTCTACATGAAAAAGCCTACAGGTATACGTTGAAAGTTTTCCAAAACTTCAGAGCTCAGAGTGTGCAGGAAAGGACATTCGGAAGGATTCAAGGAAGGACACATCAGGGCTCCCAACAGGGCTGATAAGACCAATGAAGAAAAGGAGGAGACCTAGTTGGCTGAGCACGGAGCAGTTGACCTGCCAGACATTGAGGATGCCTCCCTTCCTCCATCTCTCCCTCTGTCCCTCTGTCCCTCCCTCCATGTCTCCCTCTGTCCCTCCCTCCATCTCTCCCTCTGTTCTCCCTCCCTTTATCTCTCCTTCTGTCCCTCCCTCCCTTCATCTCTCCCTCTGTCCCTCCCTCCCTCCCTCCCTCCATCTCTCCCTCTGTCCCTCCCTCTGTCCTTCCCTCCCTCCGTCCCTCCATCCCTCCGTCCCTCCCTCCCTCCTTCCATCTCTCCCTCCATCTCTGCTTCCCTCCCTCCGTCCCCCATTGATTGCCCCCGATGTCTGCCTCCCCAGTCTCCTGGCAGCCAGAGCCAACTTGATGGAGACAAAAGGTGGTTTGGCTATTAATTCAGGGCTCACCTCTCATCTCGCCCTCCTTTCACATGCAAAGCACTGGGCGGCGTTGGTGGCCGAACGGGACGCTGACAATTACAGCCTCTCACAGCCCCCCCCCCCCCCCCACCTGATTGACAAATAAAAGGACTGAAATAACCTCAGTTTAGAAAGGCTGGGGAGCATAATAGGGGGATCATCTCAGATATCTTGTCTTGAAAGAGGGCCCAAAACGAGAGAAAATAAATCAGTGATTCAGTGCATTAAGAATCCCATGTAGGTGTTCCACACCACCGCCCTTTGGTATTGGGAATGTCTTCAAAGCTCTAACTATATACGTTACTTCCCTGCTACACTGCAGGATGACCTAATATATTTGTTAAATCTGTTGTTAGTTATGTAGTAATATAACTGCACCAAGGCTCAGCATTGCCTGATGCAGAATGGAGATGAGGTATGCATATTTCCTGGGCGAGATAAACTAGACACACGCACAAACACACACACAATAATACTAGGTATATTATACAAAAATACTTCATTATACAAGAGTCCTTTGTCGTCCAAACACAAAGCGAAAATCAAGACAGCCGTCTGGCAGCCTGTGATTTCGGAGACAGACAGAGAGGTGCTGTTGTCCTCCAGCACGTACACACATGGATTTCCAATCACGGATGCTGTTCAGCCTGTCTGCTGGTCCTCACAGCTTCTCACTCAGACTGTTCTCTGCAGAAGCCCAATCAGCAGTGAAGGTGGAAGCCTGGAGAGAGCCCCAGCAGGAAAGGAGTCTGAGCCACATGGACCCTCCCTCAGGCAGATCCTTCCCATTGTTAATGCCTGAGACAAACATGGTAGCAGTACTGTGAATGGACCTGGGCCATTAAAAGGAGTGACTAGACAAAGGTCCAGTTTCATCACCATGCCTGTGTGCGTGCGCGTGTGTTGTAGACACACACAACAGGTATAAATGCCAAGTGTGTGTGTGTCTGGGCTGCGGGGGAGACACAAGCAGCGCTCTGGGAGCAGGGTCGTGTTCTTTAATGGAGAGAGGGGTGTGAGGAGAAATTCATTTGTGAGATGACAGTCTCCCTCTGCCCGCGAGATAGACGCAGGCTTGAGATGGGGAGTGTGTGTGTGTGTGTGGGGGGGGGGGGGGGGGGGCAGATGGAAGGGTAGGAGTGGGGTCATTAGAAGTGTCTGTGTCATGTCTCCATGGAAATCAATAAACTATGCTTGTAAGGTTTCACACATACACAGACACACACATAAGATACACACACACCTGGATATACAATATAGCCAGGTGAAGACGGGGGAGGGAGGGAGGATGTGACTGTTGTGTTGGTTCTCTATTAACATTTGAGAGGTCACAGAAACACGGGCTGGATCCCTTTAAAGTTTTTGTTTCACCAGGCCTCTTTCAACTGTCGATGTTCTCCCATTGGAAATGGTCATTAGATAAACAAAGACATGGAAGAGCTTTGCTCTCAACTCCTGGTGATGAGTTGAAGTCTCCAGACAGATATGGATGTGAGTGGGTGGGAAAGTCAGCATTTCTGCCATGCCATCATGGAGTTTCAGCTGTTTCCTTAATCTCCCACTGATGAGTCACACGCATTGCATCTAACTACATCAAGCACTTTTCAGCTCTAAATTGCCTTTTACATCTGTGTCTCATTAGCTTACAAAAAAGTTGTATTTTCACCGGTAAGACTTTCATTCCTTTTAAGTTGTTCAGGTAACTATTCTAGTCTCCCTGGTTCGAAAGTGAGACTGACTGTTCAGGCTCCACAGCTGAGAGTACGAGGCTAGTTGATAAATACAGTCAGTACAGACCACCTTCATATCTCGGTAAACTTACCATGACAACCTATCCAGAATAAAGATCAAGCATGGACGCTCATGCGATCCAGGTCTTAACCTCTCAATCTGGAGAGTCCGACAGGAGCGAGATTGCAAGCCGGGCACGTACTCAAGGGGCAAACAAAACAAGCCAACAGCCCCAAGACATCATTCTTCCAACTGTCCCTGGAGGATTCCTCATCATTAAATGCTGGCCTCGGGGCGGATGTGACGTGATGAAGAAACAGTGGCCCGCCGCGACGCTGTAATTAAATGTCTGCTGGATGGAGAGAAAGGCAGGGAAGTGATAGCTACTGAGGCCCTTGCCCCAGGACACAGAGCTGGTGCACCACTTGAATCAACAATGTCATTGGTGGACAAAGTCGCCTCCAAGTGCAACCAGAGATGAGGAACAGATTGCCAAGGTGTGCTATCACAAAACCCACTCGGCAAAACAAGACGGATCCTTAAGTTATGGAAATACTGTAAGCACAAGGAGGATTGTTGCCAGGTTGGTGGTTCGATCCCCGATTCCTCCAGGCCATGTGTCAAAGTGTCCTTGAGAAAGATACTGAACCCCAAATTGCTCTTGATGGATAGGCCAGGGCCTCGCATGCCAGCTCCGTCACCATCAGTGTTTGTGTTTGTTGGTGAGTGTGTGAGTGAGTGAATGGGTGAATGAGAAGCAAAATTTAAAATGCTCTGGGTGTGCCGTGAGGTGCAGTTAAATGTGCTATGTAAATGCAGTCCATTTACCATTTTACAACAACACAGGCTTCCAACTGTACAGAAGGGTAGCATACTGGTTATGAAACAAAGGATGGTGTGGTAGAGCACTGAGTTGGAGGCCTATGCTAGTGTCTAACATAGCCAACCAATTAAGAGTTACAGGACTAATGAGATCCCCATGGCCCGGCTCGCTGATTGCTTTTTTTCCCTATGTTTATTTCGGATTCACAGTCTGTATAACAGTGCAGAAACCTTTCAGTAACCATGAGACTAAATACATGTACATGTTAAGTATGTAATCCGTTAAAAGTAGACTCAAATAACAATCCCCTTTGTTTGAAGCTAGGTGACTGTCCGCCATCGCTGGGATGCCGCCAGATTCACACGACACCGGGCTGGTGGCTCTCGTCTCACCCCAGTAATGAGTTTGGATCCCACATGAAAACATCCACACAAACAGTTCTTATTTACAGCACACACACCACAGAAACAGCTTTCTAAGACAGGCTCATCTCAGTACTGTTCACACAGATTAAACCAAACAAGACAAACAGTCGAGTGCCTGGAATACAAAACGATAAGGAAAATAAACTAAGAAGACAATAATACTGTAGGCCAACAGGGGCCACACTAACCAGAGAATAACTGAGAGGTTGTAGATTGCCTGACTGTAAGGCATCAGAATTTTCTGCAGGGCGTTGATTTCAATCACCCAGTCATTCCAGGAAAAACATCTCTTTATTTTCTTAGATTTTCAATTTCTAAATTAAATGGTTCTTGACAATGAAGTCAAGCAATGTTTTCAAATGTGCTTAGCAGAAATGTTCATCACGTCATGAGCCAACTTCAGTAGCCTTCCTGAGGCCCTTGAGGAGGGCTTAGAAAACGCAGTGACGAAATGAACATTTTTCACCGAAATACAATTACAAGTCAATTTGCAAAGTGCTGTATTGTGCAATCAGCAATCGTTCTTCTAGAAGTTGGCAAGAAGAGTAAAGAGACTTTGTTTTTATATTACTGTATGTGATTTCTTCTTCCTCATTGGTAAAAAGCTTTCCAGTGTCCAGTGCCAAGCTAGGCCCTGCTAGTCTGATGCAACTTGTCTGGGTAGAACGTGAGTACAGTGAACTCACTGACACAAGTGTGACATCACAGACTTAAGTCAGGCTGCATTCTCTCTCTGTCCTTAGTTTTCAATTACACTAGAGACATCAGCCCAGGTATGGATGGACCAGAATACACCACAGAAACGTGCCTGATCAATAGTCAAGCAATTTCAAGACTGAAGTGATTCAATCAGTGTCAAGTTGGTTAGCTTTTGTGCATTCCCTGCAATACAGGTGTGAATATTTGTTTATGCATGTCTGTGAGAAAGAACACTGGAGACAAAGAGAGAGAGAGTGCAAGAGAGAGGGATCAAGGGGGGAAGAAAAAGTGAGGAGAGGAGGAGAGGATAATAGATAAGGAGAGGAGGAGAAGAGAGAAGAGGAGAGAAGATAAGGAGAGGAGAGGAGAGGGGGAGGAGTGAAGAGGAGGAAAGGAGAGAAGGAGAGGAGAGGAGGTGAGGAGGAGAGAAGAAGAGGACAGGGAGAACACCCCAGAGTGTGTTCATATACTGGAGAGCAGACCCTTGATGTGGTGAAGCGTCAGCAGGGCAGGAACAGCAGATCCATTCTCCTCGCTGCGCTCAGGCTCCATCTTGGCAGTACCTGTTCGAAACCTCACCAGCCGTCTCGCACAATTGGCTCTCTAATTTAAAAAGGTCAGCGCGGCTCCGGTGTAATTCAATATTCTTATAGTGCTGTATTAACCACATATTTAATCACCCTGAAGGGGAGTGTAGTCTGGCTGAATGCGAAGAGTGGAGGACATGGTCATAGGGGACAGCGGAGTTGAGGGCCCCTGCTAAACAGTCAGCAGAAAAGCCCTGAGGGTGGAGGGAAACAGGTGTGGGTGGTGGGGCACATCTGAGGGTTTGGGGGTGGGGTGGCTTTCCCCCCGTTTTGTCCCTCAGTCAGGTCAGAAGAGCACACCAGAACTGTTGCTTTGAGTCCGAGCTGCAGACCATGAGATGAGAAGGTAATGGTGGATTAAGCAGGCGCTGTCCTCCGTGGAAGAGATCCAATCGCCAGGCTAGTTACAGCTGGCAGACATTAGCTTTATCATCTTCAAACAAGAGACGGGACGCTTCAGTATGAGCGTGTTTAAACAGGAAGATAGTACTGGCTGCAAATCCCACAGTGACAGAGAGAAATCGATGGGAAAAGCTCAACATACTTTCAGCAGTGGTTGAACATTCCCATTAAAAAGACTGATGGAGATGGCTCACCGGGTAGATTGTGTACCATATAGACTGAGGCCTTACTCTGGCTCGGGTTTGACTCCAGTCCGGGCCATTTAATGCATGTCTCTCTCTCTCTCTCTCTCTCTCTCGCTCTCTCTCTCGCTCTCGCTCTCGCTCTCGCTCTCTCTCTCTCTCTCCCCCCTGCCTTTTCTGTTTCTATCCAACTGTATATCAACTAAAGCAAAAAAACTCCCAAAAATCTCTTCACCTTTACCTCTTTTTGAACCCTACAACCAATCTCTGAAGATACACTGTGATGATGAGATGACAACCTATCAGGTTCTAACAGTCCTCCTTGACTGTCAGGCAGCCATTTTAAAATGTGGTAATATGGTAACATCCATAGTAGGACACCTGTGTGTGTGTCTGTGTGCATGTGTGTGTGTCTATGTGCGTGTGTGTCTGTATGTGTGTGTGTGTGTGTGCGTATATGCTGCTCTTTCTGCATCTTTGTCTGTCAATCATCGTCAGTACTACCTCCTAAAGTGAGGTCTCTGACATTTGTCCTGTTGCTATCTTTAATCTCTGTCAGACTGAAGCAACAAATAGGCTGGTGACTGACTCATTATCTGCAAGCTTAAGAGGACAAACAAAAGAGCTCAGAAAAAGAAAATCGAAAACTGAAAATGTCTTTTGACAAACCAAGCCAGAGCTTATGGGACCAGGCTCTGTTTGCCTGCAGGTGAGGACATTAAAAGAGCCATCAGTCATAGCGGGGTGCTTAGAGACGAGATCAGAGTGACACCTCACTCCCACAGCCAATCACAGAGGGAGACGCATTTGATTGTCTAAAACAGAATAGAAACGTCTTTACAAAGGTGACACATTTGCTCCAAAGTCACACTGATGGCAGATAGTCTGGATATCTTTAAGCCTGTCCATCACAGCAGAAACTTGGACTGATATTGCTGCTCTTTTTGGATAGGCATTTAAAAGCAAACCAAATCCACTCTATAGTGACTACACTGTTGTCATTGTGGCAACATTGTAGCATTGATTGCAGTGTAGTACAGGGTATCAGAACTAGCAACAAACTAGTCATGTATGGATGTAGGAAGCCTGATTCATTAAGTCCTGAGCACAGCCAAGATGAAGAGTCAAACTAGGAGCTCCACTACACACCCGACTGTGATCGAAATTACAGCAGCCTCCCTTAACACATACACACCCCGACACACGTGTGTGCGCACACACACACACACACTAAACCAGGGTAGAGGGAGGCACAAAGGTGCAAGCTGACAAGTAAATTGCTTCCTAGACACAGGAAGAGGAGAAAGTCAAAGAAAAAGAAAATTGAGGGAAGAACACGTCGAAAGAAAGTAAATGAGAGGTGAGTCGATTCAATAGAAAAGAGAGAGGGAGGGACGAGAGAGGGGAAGTGTTAGCAGTGTCGTAGGGTTCTACCTGGTCCTGTCTTTGTCTGATTAAGGTTAGGGACAAACAGGGGGGGGGGGGGGAATCAAGATAGAGGAGAGTGGATGGTGAGAGTTGGAGTCCTTCTACACCACCATCCCTCCATCTTCACAGCACCAGAGCAGACTCAACCATGGGAATGAAGACACAAGGAACGTGGGCATCACTACAAGTTATTCTCTTCCCCGGGGGTTCACTTTACTGCCCCTCCCCCTCAAAGTGGCTAATGTTGGCAAGAGGTCAATGGTCTCGGAGAGATGTGCCTTCACAACTCGTAAGACTCATCTTCATATAATCCCACAGAGACACTTCAACACACATCTATGGCATCAAAGATATCTGAATTGGACTATTCTGAGACTCAATGATTCATTGTACCTCTTCAACCTTATTGTACAGCTATTCTTTATATTTCGCTTCAGATAATACAGTCTAGATTGTGTGCCAAAAGGTCAATGGCCCACTTTAGATGTCTGCCAAAGAACAAATTACCACCATTCTCTCTTAGGATACAACACAGTTTTTTCCTCATCTGCATGTACACTCTTGCACTTTTGAAGTTCTTGCTGGTTAATTGTAACTTGTCTAACTACATGCTCTTATTGTGGGCTATTTCGGCTATCTCGTTGTTATGATCAGTGACCTATGCACTTTTGTAAAACTCTCTCTTGGAAGTCGCTTTGGATAAAAGCGTCTGCTAAATGCGTAAACGTTATGTTCCTGACTCTAGAAGAGATGTCAGACAGACAGACGGACAGACTCACAGACAGACAGACGCACAGACAGACAGACAGACAGACAGACAGACAGACAGACTCACAGACAGATAGACAGACAAACAGACAGACAGAGATGTAGTGAGTGATGGGGTGACCAGGTCTTACCTGGGAGCAGAGGTTCCTCTGGCAGCTGAGTCTGGGCCAGTCTCAGGAGGGTAACGATGAGGAGAGGCGTGGCACCTGACCATGTGACACGCATAGTGCTCATTGTCCTGGCATCACTATAGACCAATCTGTGAAGGGGAGAAAGAGGGAGAACATGTGAGCTTAGTGGTATGGTTCGGCACTATATTATTTGAATTCTTCATGAACTATCCAGACACAATAGCATTCCCTTCTGACAGTCTGGTAGTGACAGGTAAAGCTGAGGCACCAGACTGAAGGTGTGTACGAGACGTGTGTATCCCAGGCCTCATCACCTGGGCCAGGGTGTGATCATAGTGACAGGGCCCATCTGTAGCGTGGACAGGAATCAAAGATTTTCCTGATCAGCCATCTGGGGAACAACCTGCTTCTGTCTGTTGGGCTCTTGTTTGCCACAGCTGTCTGTCTGTCTGTCTGTCTGTCTGTCTGTCTGTCTGTCTGTCTGTCTCTCTTCCTCCTGTTGTGTCTATCTCTGTACTCTCTCTCTCTCTCTCCTTCTCCTTCCCCTTCCCCTTCCCCTTCCCCTTCCCCTTCCCCTTCCCCTTCCCCTTCCCCTTCCCCTTCCCCTTCCCCTTCCCCCTCCCCTTCCCCTTCCCCTTCCCCTTCCCCTTCCCCTTCCCCTTCTCTCTCTCTCTCTCTCTCTCTCTCTCTCTCTCTCTCTCTCTCTCTCTCTCTCTCTCTCTCTCTCTCTCTCTCTCTCTGTCTCTCTCTCTTTCCCCCCCTCTCTCTCTCTCTCCCCCCCCTCTCTCTTTCTCTCTCACCCTCTCTCTCTCTCTCTCTCTGAGTGTAATAGGTTCACAGTGGAAGGGAGGCTCGGGACTGCAGATTTCCTCAAATGGCAATCTTATCTCTGGGTGCTCTGTAAACATTCCGGCAGCCCTTTATGCATTTCCCTGGCTCAGTCAGAGGCCTGCCTGGGAGGAGCCTGTCTATCAGATTCCTGGGATGGGGAGCTCATTGCCTCTCTGTGCGTTATCATTACCTCCAGTGTCACTGCAGACCCAAACAGTTATGTATTATGTTTTCTACAATTGCTTGATTTGCATGCCATGATGACAGGCCGGTTCCTGCTAACTGGCTGATAAAACGCTCCGTCTGGAGGAGGCTGGGGCCACCGCGGTCCACGTGACGCCTCTCACATCCACACCTGCACACTCTAGAGGAGCCGGACACCAGATTACATTTTTCTTGATAATTGTGTCAGATAAGCACTGCTTCGTCCTTTTCACAGGCAATCTGATAAATACCCAATTACCAGTCAGGAGATGGAAGTGACAAGGGGGCTGAGGGGGTTGAGAGGAGAGGGGCATCTGGAAGACGCAGAGTTGAGATGGCCTCCTCACCCGCACTAGCGGACGTGGATGTTTGGAGCTCATTACTCCTTCCCATTTGATTAATGAACAGACAGATTTGAGATACAGGGAGATTTATTTGTCCCCTCCTTCCCCTAGGTACCGCAAACATGCATAGATACAAAATGAATCCTGTTGTCGAGAAGGGCCCTTTCACGTATGCCCGACATTAAAGTCCCTGCGTCCCAACGTTTTCCTTCAGAGTAGCCTTTTACGAGGCTCGTCCCATTGTCTTCTGCTGCTCTTGCAACACATTCTCTATAAGAGGTATTCAAAAAAAGCCTTATTCTCTCCCTCTCTCCATCTCTCTCTACCTCCCTGTCACAATGACCACTAAATGAATTGATGGAGACTAATTAATAAGCCCAGAGCAGCGGCGGCAGCAGCAGTAGTGCTGGCTCAGTGGCTCTCTGAACTCTTCCCTGCAGATGGGGTATCTCAGCAGAACACACAGCCCACATATTGATTTTACGATCCCGAAGAAGCCGACGCAAAGCCATAAACATTGCTGCAGTTCTACTCCCGATCTCAAACAGCTGACTTGACTTGTGACTTACAAATGACAAGCTTTTTCATATTTAGCGTCACCTGACTATCCACACAGGCACCCAAAGACACACACACACATATTCATCGCTGTGAGTCACTGGACGGCTACTAGAAGTTTCCGAAAGCCTTGGACCGACGTGACCCAATGAACACGCAACTCCCTGGAGTGAACTTGCAGCTCCGAGTCTCGTGTGAGGGGCTAGCGTGTTAGAGGAGAAGATTATCAGGTAGCCTGAGGGTAAGATGGTCAAGAGCCTTTTAAGAATCAAAATGGACTTCACATTACCTTCAACTGCACTCTCATCCTTAATCTACCTCCCTTTCATCTCCCTCCCCCTCTCCTCTTCCAACGTGCATGCAGCAACTTCTCTCACACCAGCAGGAGGGGAGGGGCACAGGAAACAGAGAGGACAAAAGAGCAGAGAGACACAAGTAAAAAAGAGAAAGGGAGGAAAGAATGACTGTATTATGTGCTGGAGACGGTGGATAAAAGCATGCATTTACAATGACCTGCAATAATAACCGTGAGGGAGGAAGCGTCTTTCCGGTTGGTACACTGCTTTGTCCGCCTCTCTGTTCTCCTCTTATCGGACACTTAGGAGGGCCGTGAAGGAGGTTCCATGTGCGCGACATGTGGGGAGGATTTTTCCACGTGAAAAATACCTTTTCTGATCCCAGTACAATTGCTAAATGAGAGCTTTGTGTTTCATCGGCGCCTCGACCACCAGGTGAGCCAGACCTGATTTGATACAGTATGGCCACCAGCAGGGCTCCACCCGCACTGCTAGTTTAAGAACGTTAAGCCGATCGATTTCACTATTTACAGACAAGTGAATTTCCATACTTTGTATTCGTGCAAGGTCGTCAAGGTGAGAATCCTACTGTATAGAATGTTCTAGACCCAGTCTGAGCCTGGGGAGGATCAGCCAGAGGGGAGAGGGGGGTTGCACGGTCTGTTGGATGAATCATCAGCTACAGCTCACTGGTGTAGCAAATGTCTGCATCTCACACCGCAAGACCATTAAATAGACTATGCTGTTGGGCCTACAAACATTATGAGCAACAAAAAGAAATACAACATATTTTCATCTGGGCTAATACCCTGGTCACATAGCAACAGTGAAGGGGGATAGAGGGGCAGAAGGGTTAGATATGTGAACCGTGAAGGAGTGTGTGTGTGTGTGTCAGGGGGTGGATAGATGTGTGGACAAATCTCCTTAAGTGTGTTTTCTAGTGCTGTGCTGTGTCAACGCCACATTTTTGATAGATCGCCCCTACGGCTCTCTGGCCCCCTCTCTGTTCTCGATACGTCGCCATGGATACTCCCCTCTCATAAAAACGCCACGGTTGGATTAAGCGTCTCACGTTTACAGTACATTATTCCCTCCACTTCATTACAATAAAAGGATTAACCTGCTGAGGGGGAGGGGGGCATGGGGGGGGGCATGGCTGAACTGTCCTTCCCCTGAAGAGAAGAGGAGTAGATCACCTCTCCTACGCGTCTTCTGCTCCACCAATCATCCTGTCGTCACTCCAGCATCCAGGGGCAGTGGTGTGGGACATGTTTGGACAGGCAGGGGGGACCAGGAAAACAAATATGAAGCTATTATAATACCTGCAGTTGACCGAGAGTGCTACATGCTGTCCAGACCATAGCGTACAGAGGGGAAGCCCTGAGCTTTGATGGCTGACCTACTTAGTGGGCTTCTCCATCCCGTATCCTCCTAATACCAGAGTGGTGGAACTGGAATCACTCAAACTCAAGTTAAACTGGGCTCTTAGAAGGAACGGCGAAAAAAGGACAAACGATGCTGAGGGGTAAGGTCAGTTCCCCTTCACACAAGCCCAGGCTCTCACTCCAGAACCAGCAGAGAAAATAATAGAGATGGAACTTGAATCCAAACAAGGAGGAGTTAGATGAGAGGAAAGCTCTCGGCCGTGACAAGGGGAGATGGGCCGGGGTCGCGCGAGGCCCCTGCAAGGCGATCCATCTTCTCATGAATGTGATCTGTGATAAATTAAAAGCTGATTATTTCCTGGAGGGAGAAGCAGAGTGCCTGGCCCGCAGCCCCCACGCTGGTGATGATGGATTAGGCCACCGTCGTCAGGGCTGGCCTCTCCCCTGCTGACTACCAGCAGGAACAACACCGCAGCTCAGCGTGGACCAGGCTAAGTGCCTACCCTATCAAGATGCCATCTCTTAATTCATTTGACTAAAAGCCACACCAGCCTTTCACAGGAGGATTTCTTTATTGTTCATAACGAAGCCAGGGAGAGAGGGGGGGGGGGGACTATCTGTAGCCAGCTTGACAGTGGTGGTGTGACTGCTGAGCCTGTTTGGATCTTTCATTCCACAGGGATGGAGGTGGGAGATGTAATACTGTGTATGTTTTGGCTGTGCGCTTTATTCGTCAGCCTTGCTTATGCACCAAAGACAGCATGAAGGGCATTAGAGACAGGGTGGCTCCAGTGAGAAATACTCCCCCCTCCTCTCAGGCTTACCAAGATCACTGAGCACCAAGCTGGAGGAAGCTGCATGCAGAGCTCAGGTGCACCATCCACACGACTCCAAGAGCTTCCATCTTTCACATTAGCTTTCCATTCTCGACGTGTCTGAACCGTTTTCCCCAGGCCAGCTTCATTTGGAAGGGCTACGGCGTCATTTGTCTGCTCTGATTGGGTGTGCTGGACTGGGAACAAAGGTGCTCTGGCTGGCCATTGTGTCCTTTTGTGTCCCATATGTCAGACGTCCGCTGCACCAACAACACAGCAACTGCCAAGAGCGACACCGGCTTCGCTATCTGGAGCAGAATCAGCGCCATTATCCCGCCACAATCATCACTCTAATTACAAAAGTTGCTTTGTAAGCATGTATATTACACCATGTTAATTACCTGAGCACAATGCCTCCAGTAGATGTTAGGGTGTGTCTCACCCTTGTGTTACCTCCACAGAAGCAGGCTAGGATTCTGTACTGGGCTGCAGGGCCCTGACAGGTTCTGTGGACAAGCGGCTCCCTGACTTAATGCAATCACTCTACATCCTGTTATTAATAACCTCTCTAATCATTTTAATGAATCATCTTTAGCCATATCATTGGACATTAACCAATATGCCTGTATCTGTAGCTGAAATTGATGATCCCCATCCTATAACCTGCTTCCTCTCATCAGTCATGTGGTCCGACTGGACACCATCAGCAGTTAGGGCAGCTAAGCGCTGAATATTTTTCACCCAGAACTGTCCTGCTGCGCTGCGTGGGCTTTTTCTGGGTCCCGGGACACTTTTAACTCTCCACACTCCGGAAACTAGACATGAATCCTTTTTTCTTCACCCTGACACGGGTCTTTCTCCGACCAACCCCGTAGACACAGGCATGTGCTGCAGCTTTGCAACTAAAGACTTGCTGACTTCTAAAAGCTCAAGGTAAATCACTCCTCTTCCTCAAGGGTATAGAGGGTTGTCGTAGCAGCCTGCTATGTTGCTGTCACCTCCAACACAAAGCCTTTCCCTCTGTGATAAAGCTCCACTCAGCTTACGTTTGACACAACAGACGGATGTTTGTTTATAAGGTATCAATGATTTTAAGAAGCTACAAGGAAAATGCTTTTTTATCCTCGGGCATAACAGCCACAGGCATTAATCACCAGTGTGGCGCTGCACTTTACCGGCCCACTCTGGCAAATTAAACCCAGAGAATGATATCTTCATCATTGCTGTATTTCTGTTGTTGGACACTAGCATCCATCTGGCCTCTGAAAGGCACAGCCTCAGAAAGGACAGGAAAAGGAGCAAGACACAATTCTGCCTCTGGCTACTGATTCTTGCCCGGATTCATTTAAACTTCACTTCTAATAACCTACAGTACCCCTGCTGTCCTGTAGTGTGTTATGCATGGCTGTAAAAAGTCTCAGGGCTCCTTCAACTATGTAAATCATACTCGATGTTTGGACGTACAGTACCACAGGTTTGGTCTGTGTGTGTATAATATGTCATTTAAACTAATGACTGAGGAAGGCAAAACTCCAACAACAGTGTTTCAATTCAAAATCTATTTTGAGTGAGAATGTTACTGTCAAAGAAGGTGTAAAAGCAGACAGATGAGGGAGAGGAGCAGAGAGAAACAGGAGTATAGCTGGAGGTGTGTTCCCAACCAGGCCCCGGGCACTCTTCCCTGTCTCATGTCTAACCTCATTCACCCAGCAGCTTCACACTGGGCTGTGTCATGCTACATATTTCAGTGTTTTTAGACGGGTGAAAGCACAGGTGTTTCTGTTCCAAACACTGCAAAGGGAAGCCAGCTGAGAAGAAGCTGGACAGGACCTACTGTCAACTCATACAAACGGAAGTAACAACAATTAAGCAAATCAATGATGTGACAGAGCAAGACAACCATGAAGAGCTACAAACAGTGTACAGCATACAGACAACAACATGTCAGACAGCAACAAGAAGCCTGCTTGTCAGAGGGCGAGCTTCTGGAGGGATATGGTGTGTGTGTGTGTGTGTGTGTGGGGGGGGGGTGTGTGAAAGGTGACTGGCAGACGCGGTGGAGCTAAACATGATGGAGGTTAAACAGGGCTCTCTGACACGGAGAAAGCCGTTGCTCTCTGGGACTGTCTAGCTGTAGCTGAGTACATCATCTCTCTGGGAGGATTCAATCATATTAGCCTAAGCTGGGCAGATATGTCACTTGGGAGCAGACTCACCATCGCCAATTACAGCTATCGCACAAACGCACTGTAATTAACAAGACTGACTGATTCACGGTTGTGTAAAATGTATTCATATGACACAGATTACAAATAAGTACTATTCATCTAATGAGTTCACACGACACACAAGCTTAATTAAAGTTAATGCAATATGATACCCCCAAATCCTGAGATTACAAACCTCTTGGATTCTAGTTAATTAATGTGACGTCCAGCATCGAGCCTGAGCAAGCACAGCTCATTGTGTTCACAGTTCCTTTCCTTCCGCACCAATTACAGCAAGGTCACAATAAGGATGTGTGCACACAGAACTTTCTCTTCTCTCCCGTAGGGCTGTATATTCTGTGTACATGAAAACACAGGGAATTACACACGGAAAGACAGACAGTAACGTTCCGTGTCACTTCCACCACCAGAAACATCTTGCTTCTCCAAATATCTAGTTCCTTTCTCTTATCTCTACACGTTGCGTTGTGTATAATATTACAGTACCACTAGTTCCAATAAATTGGCAATTACAGATGCTGTCATCTGTGGTCACTGTATCCATATTTCAAAGGGATGTTTTCAGGCTACAGTGTTTATCAGGACAACGTCAGGCGAACCAAGGGGAAACTGAGCTGAATATTTACTGTGTTGGGAGTGAAGGGAAACTTTCAACTTGACGGAATTAAGTTTACACTTGTGCCGTGAAACGATGCATTTAGCATGAAGGGTCTCGTCGGAGAATCAGTACTGCTGACCCAGCCTGGTCATTAATGCAGAGGCTATCTACAGGAAACACACCGCTTGTTTTACTGTCAAGATTTGGGTATAAAACAGACAGTTCAGCCAGCGGCCTCCTTCGATGTTGTCCTTGTCATGGCACTTCCCTCTGTCGTCCCCAATCAGAGGTCACATGACTGGGGTCTCACAGGGTATGAGGTCGTAGCCCGGCCCTTTCCACGTTGGTGACCCTCAGCGGGCTATTATACATTCTTTGAGATAAGCGGGAGATATTTGTCATGGAAATACATGCAAATACAGTCCAGCTCTACAGTAGGACCTCTCAGTGAAGGCTACAGTATACTCGTTGGATACACACCTACGAGTGCTGTTAAAAAGAAGAGCAATTAACTAAATGTATTCTACTCAACTACAGCTTCTTAGTTTCCATCATCTTTGAACAGTAAGAATGGGTACTTATCTGCATGTGCTCCTATCATCACCAACGGCTTTGAAGTGGCACAACATGATCATATATTCTGCGTGCCCTCAACTAAGTTTCACACAAAAGGACTAAATCACTCAAAAGAGTGGGTCTGGGGGACACTGCAATGGTGTGGGGTATCATAACAGTTTCACCCCTTCCTCCCTTCCATCCCTCTCGCTGAATGAACCACTCAGTGTTGAAAGCTTAAAGATTACTGGTCTGCAGACAGGCCTGCAGTATTACATTTGTTTGAGTCATTCTTAAAAGCTTTACTGGGAGTCATTTACCTATTTGAAAGCACACCGGGTCAAGAGAGGCAATTATTCAAGCCTATTAAACTCACAGGAAAGGAAACACCATGATAAAGAGCTGTTCGTTTGGTTTGCAGCACCTGTTCTGTCCGGTGCGGGTTAGGGTTAGGCTTAGGCAGAATGAGAACACGGATCATGTTGGGTTCATGCTGCAGTGCAGGCAGCAAACTGTAAGTATTGCAACACCGACCCAATTGCACCCAATCATCTCCTCATTAAATCAATTTTATTTAGATTTGATCTTAGATCAACTGTAGAAGTGAATGTTTTCTTTTTTAAACACCCAGTAAATACTTAAAAATAATACATTTATATATATATATATGTATATGTTTACACATATACAGTATATACACCGTATATATATTCTTTTCATATCATCAGTATCATTTGTATGTGCATGTGTGTATGCAAAAGCCATTTTTGTCAATTTTTACAACATTTCACCTTCACCTTCCATGTACACCCTGTTTGCCTGAAAAATACACACACACGTTAACAGAGATAAGACACAAACAATTCAAACACACACACACACATACACACACAGCATTGCTGTCTCCTACTCTAGATGTAGATAGATGCCCCTATACCTGGTGAACCTGAATCTACATTAGTCGTTATAGTCTAGACTCTAGAGGAATCCCAAAGAGAGGAGAGGGAAGAGGGGAGGCTAGGGGGTACGACAAACAAGTAGAAGAGGAGACAAACAAGGGAGCAACCAGGAAA
Source organism: Hypomesus transpacificus (assembly GCF_021917145.1). Taxonomy (NCBI): domain Eukaryota; kingdom Metazoa; phylum Chordata; class Actinopteri; order Osmeriformes; family Osmeridae; genus Hypomesus; species Hypomesus transpacificus. Next base: position 13,294,613 of record NC_061074.1, on the reverse strand, counting down.
CAGGAGAGATGGAGAGGAAGAGGAGAGTGGGGGGAAAGGAAAGGGGGAGTGACCAGGGAGGAGGAGAGCCACTCTCCAGGTCCAGCCTTGGGGGAAGGACCCAAGCATACTCATCAGTCTTAGTTACTCTGGAGTCAGACCTACTGACACGCCCAGATGGATGAGGACCAGCCCCCCCGATATCTGCCCTGCTGTTATGATATTACATTAAAGGAGCTAATAGAGCGCAACAGGAAATATTGGAAATATAACAGGGAGGAGACAAAGCACACGAGAGGGGGAGGGAACAGAACCGATGATGGAGGAGATGGAGTGTGTGTGCGTGTGTGTGTGTGTGTGTGTGTGAGATTGGGAGGGTTGCCTGCTGGGCTGGGGGCAAGGCTAGACCAAGGTTAGTAATGACCAGGCAGACAACCTATGACCCTGGATGTTGGATGAAGGTGACGTGGTGAGGTCGTCGAGGGGGTGGAGCAGGTCACAGATCCGTCAAAGGGTGCGGAAAGGGAGGCGGGGCCAGGGTGTTGCCGTGGTGAGCTCTCACTCAGTCAGGAGGCCGCTGGTGTTTGCGGGACTGTCAGTCACAGAGCCAGACTCTCCCCTGAGGACCCTGCCCACAGGGGCGATGGGAAAATAATAGCCCCTTCTGTCAGGGCTGTGGAGACAGGGGGCCTGACGGCCACCCGGACACCCTGGGGAATACTACCAGCCTCATGGACGGCCCATGTCACAGGCAGGCCCGCACACACACACACAGACAGACCCACACACAAAAATATAAACACAAGGGGGGAAGAATAAAAACACACCAGAAACAAACATCAGTTTGCTTCTACCTGATCTACCTCTACATCTATCGTGATGCTGGGGGAGGAACGGCTCCCGACTTCCTGTGACTCCCAGTCCCAAAGCACTGGGACAGATGGGCTGGTCTGTCCCCCCTGCAGAGCCTGACTTCCCTCTCCCTCGATGTCCTCTCACCACCACCATGAGATGGAGCATCTGAGAATGGAGCCTGGCTGTATAAATGAGCTACAGCCGGCAGCGATGAGCAGGCAGGAAATGAAAACCTGGCCTACAGTAAGTCAGTAAAATCAGCCGGTAAATCAAGCAGCGCTGTTGTTAAAGAGGCTGAGAGATAGCCTGGAAGAGCTCGTCATTAGTGCAAACGCTCAGAAATCATGAGGCAGCAGCTGTTTTTAGACACATCGACCCACACCAATCCTCAAAGCAGGGAGCCTGGGGCGAGGGGGGGGGGGGGGGGCGGGGGGTGGCAGAATGGCACCCCTGTCCCTTACCATGAATAACAATCTAGGGCTCCAGGTAACTAAAGCAGACAAACGACAAGCTTCGGCCCACGCCAGGCATTCATTAAGCCAAGCCTCCATATGCACACACAATCACCAGGACTTGGTAACGGCCATTGATCTACAGGACCAGAGGAGCTATTCCATAGAGCTATCAATGCTCCTCTCTTCTTCACTGCCTGGCTGCCAGTTTTATGTTCTGTTCTCTGGTGCTTTGAAGAGGCTCCTGCCTTGGTCTGTGCTGCAGGCTAGGGCCCAACCACAGGTTTACCCCGCCAGGCTGCAATGCTTTAAGCTACAGGACACTGCAGGGAAACAGATAGTCAGGCAGGCAGGCAGGCAGGCACACAGACAGGCAGGCAGGAGGGCAGGAAGGCAGACAGGCAAGCTAATCTAATCAACAAAATTGGTCCAAATTAGAAGAGTGTAAGCACGCTCTGTATGGGTGAGATTGACAAACGGTCATCCCAGTCGACCATGTGTACCCAGTTTGGTGCTGGGTATTGACATCAAACAAGCAGTCACTGCTGAGCATGCACAATCTTCTCTCTCTGTTTGAGGATATTGACTGGGACAAACATTTACCTACTGAACTGAAAACCCAGCACATTAAACTATCACATGGGCCATACTGGAAATTGTGAATCCCTGCCAGCATGCACATTGCATGAGTGACCTTGGAGGCTGTCTGGATGGTTGTTCTTGATGGATTATTCACCCAGTCATATCGCTGGGTTTCCTTATGGGGAAGTTAAGTCTGTGATCCACACACACAGAGGTGTGCATTAGCAAGGCAGAAGATTGAGGATCTGCTTTTGCATTATCAGCTTGTGGAAAAAAAGTAAAAGAGGAATGAGCTAGCACTTGCCAAAAGCTGGTGGAAGCACAGGGACCCTGTGTAAGATGAGTAAGAGGAGGAGCAAGGAGAAGAAGATGAGGATGGCAAAAGAGAAGGAAGATGAGGAAGAAAAGGAGGAGAAAAAGAACATGAGGGTAAAATCGAAGAAGAAGAGCTGAAAGATGATGACGGAAGGGTAAGAGTAGCTGGGAGAAGAGGATGAGCAGAGAAAAAGAGATGGAGGACGTGGAGAAGGTGGAGATGGAGAATGAGGAGGAGGATAGGGCCGTGGTAGCATGAAAGGGAGGTCAATCCTTTCCAGGGAGTGGCATGTTTCAGGGAGAGGCTGTAGTGTGACTACCGCCGTCTCACCACTCACACCTGCTCCCAAGCGTGGGACAGTCCTGACTTCAGCTGTTTCTGAAGCACCGGGAATGAAAAACACCCCAATTACAGCTCAGAACCCCCCGTGGGGACCCAAGCTGTTTTATGACATTACAACCTACTAAATTATGCAACAAGTAACTGCTTGTAGGAACACTAAATGATAGACTGCACAATGTCTAGATGCTGGACGGTCACCCTCTCGCTAACAGTGGGTTTGAGCAGATTTAGACATTGCAGTCAGGTAGCTTTACGAAGTGCAACACCTCAGAGCACTGGGGGAACTAAGGGTCAAACTTTAAACAAGGATCTTCTAGATCCATGAGGTATGCTACTATTTGATTAACCAGATGTCCTCAGAGGGGGAGAAACAAAGATAACTGCGTGATGCGAAGGCTTTAGCGTAACAATGCCTGTCTGCATAACGCTCTCTCACTCACTCCCTTCTCTGAGAGTAGAGTGTCCTATATTTCAGATGGACAAACTCCAGGTGCATTTATCTCCATCCAGGGTTGCCAGCCAGCCGGCTGTTTTACAGAGGCCTGAGTCTCTTTGGGAGGCTGCCAGGGGTGTCTTAATCCAGGCCTCAGATCATCCCCCCCCCCCCCCCTCCCCCACTGTCTCACTCCTCTTTCTCATCTTCTCGCCCACTTCTTCACCTGCCTCTGTTCCTGTCTCTCTGAGCACCGTTCTGATTAAGTGTCTCTGTTAAGTGTCATATTAGCCACTGAAGTGGAGAGCGTTGATTTGAAAGGAAAACTTGATAAAGACCAGTAGACTGAGGAAACACAGATTCATATCAAAAAGCTGATATGTGCCGCAGATTCCAGATCCTTCTATGAAAACCCTATCCATTCCAACACGTCGCCATGATAACACTGTTCTCAGGGAGCTGATCGCCAGACATAAAGATCACTTTCATTTCTCCATAAAATACACTGCCATATTCCATCTGCTTGGGGCTAATTGACTCGCAAGAGAGGATGACATGAAGACAGACTTGATGGCATCCAGAGGGTGTAATGATGGCCATGTCAGAGGTGAGTAATGAGACCCGAGGACACCCCATTCACATCCCCCTCCCCACCCCAGCAGGACAGAGGGGAATCTGAAAGGGGGGTTGTCGAGGAGGTCAGAAGAAACATGGCTACCCCATGTTAGGCCCTCAGCCCCTCAGCCCTGAGGCTCAGCGGAGATGAGGCATGGAGGACCAGAGACAGGAACTTCTCAATCAAAACCAACACCTCAAAGGACACACGATCACGTACCTATCACACTACAGGCCAGAAAAGAAAACAACAATATAGGAGAAATCAATCAGCTGCAGCCAGGGGCCATGGAAACATCTGGAGATGAGGGAAGAGGAGGGCTGACATGGACAACAAGAGGGGAAAGTCCTCCTTTTGTTTCTGCCTAAACATTTATCTCATATGTATTTTTTATTCGGATTATATAGAGGTTAAAAACATATATTGGGATTTAAGATTTTAAGAAAACCCAAATGATTCTGACATTCCATTCTGGATTCATGGCATGTCAAATGTTAGATTTCTTTTACTCTTACGAGACAAGGATAGCAAGGGAAAAGTCGGAACTTGATTTGAGTTACAAAAACTCTGCTTTGCTTTTCAGAACCGTTATCAACATAGTTGTCAGACTTGTTGGTTTTGCTCATTGGACAACATATTTTCAGCTGCCTGTCTTTTCTAAAATATCACTAATCCTGAGAGATGGGATCTACTAATGTTCTCCTTTGGCTGCAACACACGTCAAATTCCTAGTCTGTCGATAAGCCTCAAATTTGCCATGAAGGCATATCTCCTCGCCTGGCTGGATTAGTGAGATTTACCCAGGCAATGAGAGATATGGCCAGGGGTTCACAGTGGGCAAACTCACCCTCTATGTTTCACAAAGAGCGTCCGCTTGGCCTGAGAATGTGGAAAGAAAATTCACTTACTTTTACTTCTTCTAGCCCTGCTTTTCTCTATCCTCACGTCCTCTCCTATGCTATACAGAAAGTGTTAGTGTTTGGGGCTCTGCTCTCATCTACAAACAACAACGGGGTTGTAGTGCCAGGTGGTAGACAGGTGACTGTGGGCAACATCAGGATGTGACACCTGGGAAACAGCAACAGGACAAGTAATCAGGTTGCACTAATATTTGATGTAGTAATTAAACAAGTGGAAACAGCAAGCCTCACAACAATCAATAATGTAATGACATTACATGTCCCTCTTAGGGGAAATCTCCGGTTAAGTTTGTGTATAAACCCAGAGGTCCACCGCAAAGCAACTAATCATATTATTTCCCATGAATAATACAGAGTCAGATATTATTGAAATCCGGTGAGATTCTCCTGTAATCGGATGGATATTCCATCACCTTGCTAAGAGCTTATAGATGAGAAATTCAATGCCATAATCAGATTCCTGTTTTGTACTTTCCAAAATTTGAAAATAAATGTATATTATTGATACAGACTTGGGGTACAAAAACAAGCAAATATTGCTACGATCCAAGAGAGCATTAATTTGCGGTCAGCCCACACATACTGTAATCAATGAATGATAAAATCTAATACATATTTTAATCACTTTAGCCCTTGCGTGGGGATCTTATTGCCTTTGTTAGTGGGTCTGATGGACACACATTTTCGTGGTTGTATTTGCCATGAATTGTATCAAAATAATATATTGAATAATAAATTGTAACAACATTGTGTAGATCCTACAAGTTATTTGTAGTTTCACACTACAAAGGGTAAAGAGTGAAACATAACCATAGACAGACAGAGGAGTGTCATGTTGAAACCTCAGGGCCTGAGAGAGGAAGACTACGGGAAGAAACACAGCAAACCTTTTTGATTTAACTTTTCACCAACACACACACTTTCATTATTCGTAAATACTAGATGTAAGTGTTAATAGGCCTGCGTTAACTGCACAGTGATGACGTCAGAACAGCAGCGAGCGGAAAAAGCACATGGTAAAGATGGAAGAGCGGACGGAGGGCCACCAAAGTGGTAAACTCAGTGAAGTGAGTGACATGTTCCTCTAAGATCTGACTCAGGTGTGATTACATGAAGAGGCAGAGCGTGAGCGGAGAAAAGGGGGGATTTCACAGCAGACTGGTCCACCTGCCCTACAGACGAGGTCTAATCCAGACCCAGCAGGGGGGAATTACCCCTGGTCACACCTTGGCGCTCGCACAGAAGCAGATCCTGAAAGTTTGACTCCAGGCCAAACATAGACGGATGTTTGCTTGTGTAGAACCGAGAGTCAAGGACGTGTGACCATTTTTGTCATGTTTAAAATGACTTTGAGAAACATCGAATCCACAACTTTGAGAAATGCATCCATAATCATATGGACAAACTCCCATACTGGTTATCATTACCTAGTGTATGTTCAACACTGTCATCCTCCAGTGTCATTAAATCATATTCTCTCGCTCACTTGACATTAAAAGTCACAACTAATTTGAGAGGCTCTTTTAGGCTAAAAACCTTACCATACCATGACCACAAACAAGTAATACCATATTGCACATACTATAGACAACATCTGCTGTATTCATTTGAACATCTTCTTACTGTAAATAGAGTATAAGCCTTTAAATAGTGGATGGTGATTCCATGTGAAATTGTAGACCTCTATACTATCAAACGCCATGTAACGATGAAGCACGCTCCTGAACGCAGAGCTTGTCTTGCAGTACAGCAAGGCGTTGTGTTGGATTATGGTAATCACACTGTATAAACATGAAACATTTATGAAGCAAATGTGCAGCAAGCTATTTTCATTCTGAATAAAAACAAAATAAACAGCATTTATAACGCAGAAACATGTTCTCTTAGATAGACGGGAGAAATCGTGATCTGTAGAATAAGATAATATCTTATTATTCTACCAGCACAATGAACTGAAAGATACAGCAGAGGAAAGAGTAAGATTAATTTATTTTTAATGTTAGTTTAAGAATGCATGCATTAAGTCATAATTTGCGTTCAATTACAAAATGTAAATGTATTTTTCATTTCAAAATGAATCCGTCATGAACGTCATTCTTTAAAATTGAAAAGGCTCCTTTTCATTGCCTTTCTTCAAACACGGACGTCTTTGTAAACTTTCAGCACCACAATGCGAGGACAGCTCCTGCAGCATCACGACTACGCCGCAGATTTGTCACATATAGAACGAATGATCATGAATTGCAATGATAAAGTCAAACCGCAAACGTCCAAACAATTGCTGTTTTATTGCAGCCTACCGTAGTCTAAATAATAAAAAAAACTATAGTCGAATGTCTCAGAGATTGTCATTTCATGTAGCTTGAGACAGTCATGAATCTACAGTGATAACGGGAGTGAGAGAAAGAAACTGCGCTTACACGCAACGTAAACTATGCGCGAACACTCAATGGCAGGACCAGGTAAAGAATTTTTACCCCAAAAAAATCACAGTTAGATTCACAAGTGACTCCACGTTTACAACTTTTATGTCAAGCAATTCATTACTTTTTTCATAAGCACTTTGGGTGTAGAAACAAACGGCAAAAATCGCACTCCCCAACCTCATAAACCAAGTCCCTATCTAAAATACCGACACTATAACCCCACAATGGAGCATTGCTCAGCTTGTTTCATCCACCACACAGCACACTCAGAAGTAAATTACATGCTAACTTACCCAGTTGTACAATCGCAAATGTATTGTGCTTGTTTTTCGCTACTCAATCAGGAGCTAGATTGATCCATGTTCTATTATGAAGCGTGAGGAAACTTTTTGGATGCACACCTTAAGCCAAGTGCGAACACCATCGAACTGGGGAAGATGTGCAACTGGAAATTGAGGGAGTTACAGTAGAGCGTCAGTGTGGTAGGCTGTAAACGTTTGTCCTCTTTTTTTTTTTTAAAGGAACAGAAATTTGAACATAACAAAGTCCTTCAGGAAGTTAGACTTATCCTTCAGAGAAATGAGAACGATGAACCGGTATCTGTAGCGTGCGCCGTTGCGGCGTTGGGAGCTCCAGCACGTTCAGATCTATCCACTGCATGCGCTCATCTGCCGTTCCTACAGCGCACCGCCAGCTTCCCCGGGTCCTAAAGCAGCGTTAACTTCTCCACGTGCGACAGCTCGGAAAGATCCGTTACTATAGGATTATGAGCTAAGGTCTACTGTAATAACTGAAATTCGGTAAGTACATAATTTGACCAACAGGACAAAAAATAGCCTACTGAAAATGTGCAAATGCAAATATCTAAAGAAATTGTGGTATGCAAAAAAATACTAGCATTAATAAGTTCGTGATTGAGTTGCCTTTTGCTCAAGTAAACGGTATTTACAAAACGCTCAAATATAACCAAATGTCTCGAAACGCACTGATTGAACAGCGAGAATTTGGGAGCAAACCTCCTGTGGTGAGCGGATCACGTGAACAAACCCATGTGGCCGTTTGTCTATCGTTGAAAACATTTCACATTTATGAGTTATTTATATACAAAAACTCAACCATTTGTGGAGGACAATTCACGGTTGTCCAGAATCATAAATACGTGATGTAGACCTCGCTCGAATGCAGAAATATTGTCCCAGTCGTAAATACCAAATCCCCAAACATACACGGCCATATCAGTGAGCAGATAAGCAGGCCTGGTTATTTTGGAACTGGCTACATGGAGGTCGCCTATTTTTTTAAACGATAAAACTGTGTTGAAAAGCTAACCTACTAGGTGTACACAAAGCACAATTTCATGTCGATGCATGTTTGATGTAAGAATTTGTTTTATAAGATGACATTTCCGCTCAAAAGTGAATCACAAAAGATTCGATTTTCCCATGAAAATAAACATTCTGTTGATGCATATATGTATGCCATCATTCCCTCGGATCAGTCCATCATACATTATTCCTTCCACTTCCCTCGTCTTCTGTTGGTATATTCAATGTGATACAATTTTGCTCACACAGTATTTTAACAATCAAACCCATCTATGTCTATCAGGGTAAATCAAAATGTGCCCTCTCCTCCTGTCAGTCATTCTGTGGGTGTATGTTTTAAACTGATGGAACAGACAGCCAGGGCCCACACTGCTAACCTGCCCATGTCTGAATGGGATCAGGCCTGTCTGAGCTGACCAGTGTGGGAGTGGGGCCAAGCCCATGGGGAGGGTAAAGCATCTCTCCAGCCCTCAATTTCACATTCTCATCCTCCCCCAACGCACAGCGACAAAACATTGAAAGAGCCGTTCTCCCAGAGAGTGCAGTTTGTTATGAAGTTCTAGGAGACTGAGAGGTTGATATGGGCATGTCTCGACTGATTCAATTAATACATGCTGAATGAGTTCTATCTCCAGTGGTGGGGTGAAACTCATAGGCTGTTTGTTATTTAATCACAATTAAGCTTGATTGTTCTGTGGAATAATAATTTCCCAGCCCTCAGTCTGGGTAGCAGGTGAACATGATGAATGACTCTCTGTATTGAAAGGGATCATGAGCGTGCAGTACAACACACAATGAACCCAACCAATAAAACAAATACCTGCAATGAGAGGATTAAACAAGTATCTGACAACAACTAGAATGCTCTTCATTAACGTCCAGAGTTGTAACTTTATAGGGCAGGGGATGGAATGTGACATAGCTGGAACAAAAAGGCATTAATAGTCGGGTTGTGTGTTTACATGTTGAGATGAATAGCCGGATGTGTAGCTCGTTCCTGTGTGGCGTTGTGTTCTGTCTTGCTGTGAGTCAGATGCTGATATGGAAAGACAGTCAAGGTTCAAATCAATTTACATTCATGTGGCGTGTCTGGATGAAGGAGAAAACTGAGGAGTCAGCTGCTGAATCCATGTCTGATATCCGGACGACAAGTGCCTACATCTGCAACTTGCTAATCATAGAAAATGGAGAATGCAATGACACATGCAGGGTCACACTAACCAGGAAGGATGAAACAGTAAGACGGGATTTATTGTCAAATCTGTATTGTTAGAGTGCTGTGCATTTGCCCTTGACAAGAAAAATAGGACAACTGAGTCACCTTGTAGGTACAGTTTTGTCAAAAGTTATCAACTCCCACTCCATGGACAGTTCACAGATAAGGGTTGGTATCGGTATTTTGTGTTGGTTACGTCAAACCAAAAAGCTGTGTATGGTGACGTCGCGGTGACAGTGCTGTGACTCAGCAGGATGGTGGGAGAGCATGTGGAGAGGACAACTTCTCACTGTTGCTAACTGGACCCCATCAACATCACTGAATGGACCTTTCTCCAAGACGAGAGGCTTGAACTCATTCAGTATTGTTTATGGCAAGAAAGTCAACGTAAAATATGCATGCCTGATAGAGGACATTAAGCAGTGCTAACCTTTAAGAGTCAGTTCAGTGTGTTTGATACGTTTTCCTAACAGCTCTCCTTCCTCTGTCCTCTGTCCTTCACTGCTCCCCCAGTGCTAAGAAAGGACACACACCTCAGTGAACAAGGAGCTATTTGAGTGCCTTGTGGTTTGCAGCCCATTGGGATAAAAAGATGAAATGTGTGTCAGAGGTGTCCATCTACCTGGTGATCTGATCCTTCCATCCTCTCTCTCTCCCTCTCCGCCTCTCTCCCTTTCCACCTCTCTCTCTTTCTCTCTCTCTGAGCGGAGCTGTTCTGAGTATAATCTCAGCTTGTGGTGGTCTCTCTCATTGCTCTCAGGCAGCAGTGTAGGAGCTGCCTACACAGTTAGCCCCATACCCCAGTCCTCCAGCTAACATGATTATCTGACACAACAAGGGGCCTCAGAGCCAGCGCTACACTTTCAGACTCCCATCACCAGCACCAACGTTTCTAATTGCTTGTCCCACTATGACTATAAGACTGTTGTCTCACCTCTCGGCAGGCTCCAGTGAATCCCACCCAGCCAGTGATTGCATTTGAAGGGGCACAGGAACACCACTCTGAGATCACTTCACAGCCCTCCAACCCCCACTGTACACGACTCAACGAACCCAGGTCCAAACCTCACCGCCTCACCGCTCATCACAACACACACACCGACTCACACCGAGCCCCACCAATCTACAGCACAACACACACAACACACACACCGAGTCCCACCAACTCACAGCACATCATAAGACACATGCCAAACTTGACCAACTCACAGCACATCACACAACAAGCTTCAGAGAGGTTCAATCATTTCTTTATTGATCAGCATAAAAGGACTTAGATCATAACACAAACAAAGACAAGGCATGACACACAGTGAGTCTGACCACTGAACCCTGCTGGTTTGAAGAGCAGTGATTAACAGCGTAAGTTAGATCAGGATTGTCAGAGCAGCAATCATTCTGTTGATATACAGGAGTCTTGTGCAGTGAAATGCCTGTACTGTCTGCTAAACACATGCAGTATAGACAGAAACATCATTTCACAGACATAAGCCCTTCAAACAGACTCAGCAGGACAGTGGCTCGCTCACAGCCACACACACCTACCTCCGAGATAATAAGCTGCTTACGAGTCAGAGCACAATTGTACAGGAGGTGGTTTTGATTCTGCGTTTCATTAGAACAATAGAGCATGCTACATCTGAGGAGAGGATATCCATTTTGCTGGACCGTGTGTTCTGATCTCGCTCTTCGGACTGGGTTTTCACTTCCATTTTCCAAACTGCCAAAATCTATGGCTCTCGTCTTTATATGGTGTGGGCGAGCATTTTACCAATCACCTGGGGTGGCTGTACCGAACCCTATCTCACAGGCTAATAGCTTCTTGTATTGAAAGTTAATTCTGCAATGGAATTAAATTATAAACTGTGTCCAACCAAATTAACGTCAAAACAGAAGCAGGTGCTTTTTTTGACAGGCCGAGGGCATTAGCAATCTAGTGCAGGAGCCCTTTCTCCTTTTAGCTCGAGGCCCGAGCTTAGATGGAATATACCATAGTTGGGGCCCCTGTCTCCATTTCAGAAGCCATCAGAGCAGAAGCTCACGAGGGACAGAGAGTTAGACAGCAGTGGTGAGAACAGATGAAGGTGCTATTTGAACCTGGATGTACAGGGCCGGGTTCCTTCACGTCCCCCGAGGACAAGCTGAAGATATGATCAAGTACATCTCACAGGACGGGTTAGCTGTTAAAACATTTATTCTCACTTTCAATTAAGTCTTTTTTTTCCTTCGAGAGAAAAACATCCATGTTTCATAGCACTGAGAGATATGGAGATAAATAGAGCAATGTGATATTTCTGAGGAAATAATCCACATTTGACATAGGAAGATGGTTTTCCTACACAAGGTATATCACATGTCAGGAGCCAGATGATGGTATGTGGGACCACAGGTATGGTGTCCATATACCTGAGGGGGGAGGGTTGAGTGTGTCAGAACAGTAGCATTATTGTAATTGCAAGACATATCAGTTTGCCTTTTTCACTACCTGGTATGTTTTGAAATAATGTTGTCATTTGTTAAATTTCTCTGATGTTGCTTTGGCAATGTTTGCAAGAGAAATTCAATAAAAGCTATTTGAATTTGAAAGAAAGAGAGGGGGAGATGGTCCCAGGTACTGGTCTTTGGGGAGTTCAGTCCCCAGACGTTGTCCCCAGACAGTCTCCAGATATCGATCTGGCAGAGGACAAGCAGGAGAATATAAGTGTTTAACTGATCGTCAATAAGCCTCTGTGGGACTGCTATCCCAGGTGCTAGAAGGAGATGTTTCAATCAAAGTCTCACACTTGGCCACAGGTTGCACAAACACACCGCATAAGCCTGCCTGCTTATGCTTGACTACAGGGCTTTTTGAGCATACGTCATAGACAGAGTATTCTGATGATGATCAGTGATAAGCTACCTTCTCAAGAGCAGATTTGAGGGGATCTGACCACAGCTGTCTCTCAGCTTACTTGCTACCCATGCATCACTTGCATCATGAGAAGGCATTTCTCTAAGACGGGCCCATTATGAAACCTGATCACAAACTGCCCCCCTGAGCAAACCCAACCTTGAGTTCAACAGCAGTGCCATGTCAACTCCACTGTGAAGGTCAGCAGAACTCCACACACATCCCTCACTTAATACAGAGAGAGGAGGGGTGCAGGTGGTCTCACGCATACTAACAGGAGCCCCGGAGGAGATGGTGGGGGCAGGGGGGGTGGAGAGGGTGGGAGGTGGGTGGGGGGGGGGGTTTAGGGGGATAAAGTGAAAGGTGTGTGTGTGTGTGGGGGGGGTGATCATTATGGCAACCGAATAATGCACAGCTTGTTAAGTAAATACAACGTAATGAACATGGCAACAGGAGAGTTTGCGACCAGCACTCTTGTCCTAATGGAGGTTGTTTTTCCCTGCTCTGTCGGGAGTTTAAACATTAAAACGGGCTAATGAGGCCATTTGGTTAGACTTTTAAACAAGAATACATTAGCAATCAATGGTTCTGCAGAACATTCCATCTGTCCATAACGCTCCCTCTCTCTCTATCCCTTTATCTGGGATGGCTCTGACTCTGCTTATTCCTCTGTCTTTTCCAATAAGAAACCAATGTTGATTCTATCGCCCCCTGATCCTCTACGTAAATAACCAGGCTACTTTCAGCAGCCTCCCATTTGCATTCTCACAACCTTTCCTTGCTCAGGGCAACACAACCACGCAGCTTGGTGTTGAAGGCTCGTCAGGTGAAGCGAATCTTGAGGACCAGGGGTGGACAGCAGACAGGGGGATGAGATGGGACTTGGCAGGGGCTGAACAGGTGGTTATCTGTGGCAGAATCACACACGAAAAGAAGCTTTTGCCCTTTGATAAAGAGCAGATAAAGGGTGAGGATAAGAACCTGTTATTGATCGGCGCTCACTTTATCTTCTGCGACCCTGACGAACAGACGACGCAATCAAGCTTGGTTGAAAGGGCCAAGGGTACAACTGGCGTTTAAGAGCACCCTCGTTTTTTTTCTTCTTTCATTTATACATCTTACATAATCCCTACTTTGTTATCCTCGGTTTCTAAATCCTCGGCAGGTCTGCCTGCTCCTGCCCTCCCTCCCCCCCCCATGTGCCGAGTGTTGCCTTTGAGGGTTCCTCCACTCGAAAGTAGCTCTTCATCAAAAATCCATCCTCCCAAATCTGGTGAAGCGCAGCACACAGGACAAGCCCCCTTGATATCGATGGTCATTGATGAGTCCCAAATCAATGTTACAGGTCTTTTGTTATATATTTGGATTGCACTGGATCAATGCATTTTAAATCACATGTCCTGGGTTCCGAGACTAGAAGGAAACCATTCCACAGGTTATCAGGCGAAGCCAAAAGCTAGTTAAATGAGTAGTTTTAAATCAATGTTACACATGGGGGATGTACAATTTCTTGTCTACAGCATAAGACTGCAACCAAACATATGTACAGTATACAGCCTCCACTCATCTATGGCATGTAAATGTACTTCCATGAAGAGGATGCCATATGCATCCAATAATATTCCACCATTCAGTAAACAGAGAGAACAACCATCAGGGGACAGGTGCTGCTCATGTAATGAAGAGTCACATCACTGTTCCTCTGCAGCCCCCAAGCTCACATGAAATAACACACACACACACACAAACACACAAAGAATTCCAAGCATGCTCGCATGCACACACACACTGCGGTGGTCTCTGGCCCAAATATACATGTACATGCACACAGACCCAAACCACCTTGTCGGTAAACTAATTCGCTCACACCCAACACCACAACACACGTAAACAAATCGATGAGAGAGTTTGGTACAAAATGGCATTGCCCCAGTCTCCCAGTTCTGGCAGCAAAGATCATTTTGGGAATACGCACGGTGTACGGACCCCCGTGTCCTGAGATGGATATCAATTAAAATGATGTATGGGCCCAGCGGTTTCTAATTGGGACATGGTAATGTATTTAATAACACACATTAAAACCCTAATTAGAAGTAAATTGAGCTGCACCCTATTGTCTTCTAATCAACAGTCAATAAATACCCTGAGCAGGGAAGGCACAAAGTGTTATAAAAACATTTTTCTTCAATAGAAAGATGTTTGTTTTCGCTCTTCTAGCTCAGAGTTATTGTAATTATTATGGTAAATCTACTGGGTGTTGAAGCAAAATTAAATGCAGCACTGCTGATAACATTCAATGAAGCGTACCAAGGATCTCCTCATACTCAGAATGATTTTTTGATTTTCCAACCTCATGATGGTCATCACAATGTTTTTAAGGAGCATGCCTTTAAAAATGACCCCCAAACATCATAATCCTATCCTTAATCCTCTCTGTTTGTATTTTAAGTGCTAAGCAGTCTCTTCACTAGGAAGGGAGAGAAATGTTTAATCACACCAGTGTTCCGAAGAAAGCAGCTCAACCTATTCACTCTGCATAAGAGGACCAGGCAGCTCAACCTATTCACTCTGCATAAGAGGACCAGAAGCTGGACTAATTGGATAGTTTGTGAGAATGGATATCCAGTAAAAAAAAATTGACCTTCATCCCTGTTTTACTCAACAAAAATGGAAATGTATTGCCTTGTTGTCGGAGAAGTAAGCACAAAGAACATGCATACAATGTGACATGACATAGCATGGTCACTCCTACAATAGCTGAACAAGCAAAAACTATTCAAACTTGGCCGCAGTATTTTAAACATTGAATATGCATCCAAATGCTTTACTATGTAATGTATATGCTATTATATACCGTCAGAAAAATTATAATATCTGCAATATGTTTCCCAATTCATATTGGGAGGTCTGTTTATTCTAACACAAATTAACCTCTTTGTTCATATTTAATGGGTCAGTGTAACAGTTGACAAGCTCCCAGAAATCATTCCTGTCTGTATAAAGAATTTGGTGTTCTACAGAGTCCAGCAGTGGATCAGTCCCTATAAACACGCATTACATTTTTACCCAAAGGCAGCAAAAGAAAGGTTATCCAAACCCACTGTAGAAAGTGCCTCTCAAGATGACAAACAGCACCAGCCAATCCAGCGAAGTCACAGATCACACAGAAAGATGACAGTTACTGCAGTACTGCTTTGGCCTCTGTTGTTTTTCCGCTAAAAAAACACATACAACCTGGTTCATGCTACTGTTTAGGAATATAAACGAACACAAAAAAATGCCTGTGCTCTTCCATACCAGCGTACTGAATAAATCTGCTTGTTTCAGTCTTCTTATCAACACATGATCACACACACACATATTGATCATGTATTCCCTTGTATATTGCTAGTCATTTATATGGTAATATCGGAATGCATGTCTCTTTTTCGTGTTTCATCATTCTCCGTCTTCTCATTACAGCAGACCTGGAAATATACGTTGGTTACATAAAAAAAATAAAAAGGCAGTTTAAATGAATTTTCCAGAACCTGGGGGCTTATCTGAAAACGCACCTGCTTCAAAGTAACACATCATATCAGCTCTTCAGTCACAATATTGATTATGACTAATCACACCCAGCCAGTCAAATGATTTTAAAGTCAAAATCATTTCAATGTTTGGTGTTTCCTGTTGTCATTTGATTGCACTGGCCTTTCCAACTAGACCTAAAACACATTTCAAATACAATACGATTGTCAAAGCTGAATTTTAATTTGGTCAAAATAAGATAATTGAGTCATCCCAGTTCTGACAAAACTCTTCCATGCTGAGTGTCAGAGCGGTGGGTCTTTGTGCTGCTTACACCATGGTGCTCCTGCAGGGAAGCCTGGTCTTTGTGCTGGACATCATGGCAGCCTCCAGAGAGCAGGCTTCTGAAAGACCCCCCTGCAAACTGCAGTCTAATCACAGCTGGGGCGTTTCCTGACCGCTGCCACATTGATCCCTGTTCAGACAGTGCCCGATCTCTCCCCATCTCCCCATCTCCCCCTCTCTCCCTCTCTCCCTCTCTCCCTCTCTCCCTCTCTCCCTCTCTCCCTCTCTCCCTCTCCCTCTCCCTCTCCCTCTCCCTCTCCCTCTCCCTCTCCCTCTCCCTCTCCCTCTCCCTCTCCCTCTCCCTCTCCCTCTCCCTCTCTCTCTCTCTTTTGCTTCTTTCTCCCTGGATGGATTCAATAACTCCTCATGCCACCAAAGCCCCACTGGTACCTTCTGATTGGGCTGGAGGCTCAGCTAGTCACCTTGTGATTAGTCAGAGTATTTACACAAAACACTTGTTCAGAGTATTATCACAGTATTTATACAAAGCACATTTTCATGAAGGCAGATAGATTTTTTTTCTCCCCTCAAATATCAAACCCCTTCCCCAAAAGGCAGAGAGATCAGTTATGTCTATTCTGGTCATTTATACTGAACGTATAATAAAAAACAATTCTGGACGTAGTATAACATCCATAATCCAACATTGCATATGTAACTGTCTTCATATCCCACTCATACAGTCACACACCCAATCACGCACACATTCAGGTGGACTCACACACTGCAGGGAAGGCTATGTCAAAGCTATGCCACAACTGAGGTGTGACACCCCCATACCATGCTGCAGGTCCAGCACCAGCAGCGCTAAATTCCGCTAATGACATCCTCTGCTCCATGGCCTCTCTATGTAAACTCAGCCAGTCACAGACACAGCCACGTTGCACCCAGCCGGGGAACAAGCATCCGGCTTGGGCGGAACCACTCTCAGCACACCGGATTGCAGCAGAGAGTGGGAATTCATTCCACGAGTGTCTCAAACCATTGTTCCCGATAGGCAGTGTGGATTAACGTCCAGAATTTTGTCAAAACCTTTTTCGGTAAGCGATCGAGGGCACCGCCAGATTCTGTGTGGAGTTGGACGCAGCTGGAGTGCGAGTTAGGGGAAGGTGTTCTCTAACTGGTGCTCCTCCGAATGCTACACCACAGGCTGGGCTTCTCTCTTAATCGTTCCTTCTAGGAGCAACGAAGGGTTTGGCAGCTCTGACGAGAAGTCTCTTCACTAAACACCGCAGCAACTTCTAGATATATTCTAATGAACTCAAATGAAGGTATTGCTGACACTCATCATAGGACAGTGGCATGAAAAAAGGTCAGGTAGATCTTAGTTACAGATTATGTCCCGTGTCTGAAATCCACCGATTCACTTTCCACTTGAATGACCTCGACACAGATCAAACCTGGCTTTGCAGCAAACCTATGGTCGACCCACTAGCCAAGCCAACAATGTATACAGAATGTAAGCATTTGTAAGAGTGCATGTTCAAATGATTCCTACAAATCTGAAACATATCATTTTGTATCCTTCATGGGTTGACATTAACCCATTAATCACATTACAAGAGTGATGTAATTATATTTGGCGGAGGGACTAGAAATCTATAATGCCTGTGGCCTGGAGCTGTGTGTATGTAAAGGTCAGTTGTAAGCCCACTGCCTCCAGACATTGAACACTGTATGCTGACACAGATGCCTATTAGAGGCAATGAAAGCTGTCTGGCCACTCATAGTCCACAGCCTGTTAATACCAATACGTTTGACATGACGGAACGTATGGGCTCAAAGTGTCATCAATTGAAACAAGCACACGCACAGACAGAGACAAGCCCACAGTTGAAAAAGGCACAGGAGAGAGCGAGGAGCCTGACTGACGGACTCGCACGCCGGGGTTTAATGAGCAAATAAAGCCAGTAAAAAATAATGAATGGGCACATTTGCACTCATTGCGCGAAACATCTCCAACTCAGCCACCCTCCGACACCTTCACCCACCCCTCCTCCAACAGCCCATTCACATTCCAGACACACACGCACACGGCTCCCAGTGCTCTGCGTCCCTCCTATTCTTTCTTCTCATTTTCCCCCTCAGTCGGCTGCGCTCCCTATGGAAAGTGTAGGTCACGGGAGGAAGGGGAGGCAGGGGCCGGATGGCAGAGAGAGAGAGAGCTGGATGTGAATACACCGGGGGAGAGAATGTGGGGAGGCAGGTTGTGACCCCTGTGAATCTCATCTAGACTCCTATTTCACTCGTTTTCTCCACTCCTCACCCCCTTTCACGTCGTCCCTCACGCCCCAAAGAAGACCACTGAGGTATCCACACAACTCATTTAGGTGTCTCTCTGCCTCTCTCTCTCTTTCTCTTTCTCTCCATATATTCTTTGCTTCTTGCATTCCATATCAGAATGCTGCATTCAATCCTTCACTGTAGAGGTATGATATTGTTTATTTAGATTGCCATGGAAGTACGTAATGAATCTCATCAGAGCTGCGTGTCTGTGTCATGCAGAATTCCCATCATGAAGCTACGTTAAGCTTCAGCAAATACAAACCTGGCTCCCCTGCTATGTGTATACCTCCCCTGTTCCCTTCTTCCCTCTATCGCTCTCATCTCTCCATCTCCCCAAACAGCCACGGTGGACCCGGCCTCATCTTCACTGGGATCGTCTTGGCAGAGAGAGAAATCACATTTATAGAACACCTGAGTGAAGGATGGACTGGGGTCCCAGGTGGACCAATTCCAATAGCATTCAATTCTGGCACGGCGAACACACTCACACACACACACACACATAAACAGCACAAAGGTTGGGCTCAAACAATCCCTGCGCTCACGGGTCACACATACAAACACACGCCGCTACATGCCAGAGCCCTGCCCCCCATTCATCTCCCCTCTGCTGCACCTTCCCTTCCGTTCCCTCTATCTCTCTCTCTATCTTCCTGTCCACGCTATTGGGGGGTAGTGATTGACAGCTCGGGACTCTCCCCAGTGGAATCACACTGAGGCAGAGGATTTGCATTTGTATTTCCGGCATGTTTCCTACAGACAGGAGATCATTGGCTTTACATGGGAGGGGGAAATAACAATGGCCGTGACTAGAGCGCTGGACTCACGCATGTTTAAGACATTCATCGCTCGTCGCCTTGTTTTTTTTTCATTTAGAAGATGCCTCCTACCTGCGTCTCTCCAGGGAAGGTGTGGGGAGGACTCAGATGTGCGTACACACATTATTGGATTTATAATAAGCACCCCCCCTAGCACCCGACACCAATCTCATCATGACCTTACACACTGCCAGGTTACACACACAAGGTCACACTAACTATTCACAGTCAGCTGAGACTGGTATTACAAAAACTAACATTAGACGCACACGTTATGGATACACACAGACACACTCACAAAAACATGAATAAAACAGGGCCGACGGGATCAACAATGTAAATGTGAACAAGGCCCTGTCCTGCGTTACTGGAGATCTTTTCTCACGCAGCAAAAAGTTGTGGCGAGCGGTTCCTGGCAGATCGATGAGGAGAAGGTGTGGTACATTGGCTGAATGGATGTGAGACTGAAGGAAGGGGGGGGGGGGGTTGCAGGCGGGTAGACAAACAGACAGACAAACAGACAGACAGACAGACGTGCAGGCAGAAAGACAAACAGACAGACAGACAGACAGACAGACATGCAGGCAGGCAGGGAGGCAGGGAGGCAGGCAGGCAGGCAGGCAGGCAGGCAGGCAGGCAGGCAGGCAGGCAGACACTCCAAAAGGAACCAGTCAGAGAAGCAGCAGAGGAGGAGCAGGCTGCTCACAGTGCTGCCTGCTCTTTAATGGCTTCACTTGGCTTCTATCTTTCAATCTAACTCCTCTTCTCGTCTTCTCTTACCCTCTGCCTATTTCTCTCTCACTCTCTCTCCCTCCCTCCCTCGTTCTCTCTGATTCTCTCTCTTCACGAACATATCTCCCTTACTGAATATATCACACAAAATCCATCTAAAATATTTTAATCTAAAAACAGTACTATGTTTTTGTAAGTGTGAGAGGCCAATTTTCAGGTTTTCCTGATACAGTCGGAGTGCAGTAGTTTTTCTCTGGTTACTGTGGCAACAGCAGTACGACGATTAAAGCCCAGCTGGCTACTACTGGGGAGTTTCACAGGAAATAATGTTACTCCAACGTAATACCATCACTTCATCTGGTTTGGGACTGGCTTCCCATCTGTCCAAGTGTCCATTTAAATTCACATCCATTGTAACAAGAAAAACAATTGACCCATTTCATAGACTTGTCAGAATTAACTGAACAGTTCATTATGTTCTTATCTGAATAACTATGTTCATGTTCTAGTCAAAAAGCCAAATTAGTTCACTTCAGAATATTTTACTGGAACACTGCAGGTGCTTGTAGAAGCGAAAAGGCTACATCCCATGTTGAAATGTTCATTCATGGCCCAGTGTTGATAGCACACAATTAGACCATAACCTAAGCTAATGGCTTTGAAGAGCCCAATCAGCCACTGGGGCCCTCTCCACACCCTTGCAACCGAAGGTCAAAGTTGACAGCATAAAAACACAGACTGCCCATAGTGCACTTGTTTGTAATTGGTAACATGTTTGCCATTTCAGATGATACATGAAGTTCTGATTTAGAGAACATCGCACCATCTTTGAGCCTGGGAAATATTCAAATCTAAGGGAAATGATTGTTGAGACTGCATAAATAAACAAGTTTTCCTTTTTATTTGTTAGTGCTGAACCGTATACAGCATAACTCATTTTTGACTCAATAGAGAAGTTATTTATCTCAGTAAGTGTTACTAAACAGAGACTACAAAGTGTTTAAGATTAAAAGAAAATCTGCCGTCTGTTGAGAGAGCACCACATTGCCAGAGGGTCTAAACTTGGAATAGCTTCTAAACTTTACGCTCCTTTGAATAAACACAGAACAGATTGCTCTTTCCTGCTACTGTGAAACAAGCATTCCCTATCTATTTCTGCAGATTAGCAGTGTAATACATTCAGTGGAGAGAGGCTGTGATTCAGACCACAATCTGAAACGTATCCTTTTGTAATCACCATTCATACTGAGACAAGTCTCAATAAACAGCAAATCTATATCACGGCGTCGGCAACGCATAATTGCAGAAAGCAAAGGCGTGAGGAATCAATTGTGTGGCACGACCACAGAACAAAAGATTAAGTCTGCTTGTTAATGAAAGAAACTCATGTTAATCCTAGATCACTTTTGTTTGAATTCCGGTGGACTAATTGGATTGGTTAAATAAATAGCATACAGAGTCTTGGAGGCCACCGGACTATTCTTTCACAGCTCCAGTGGAACATTATTGACCGACTCATCACATACAGTAACAGTCAAAAGTTTGTATACATTTTCCCGAATGGGAAAATGTGTCCAAACTTTTGAAAATGTGCCCAAACTTTTGACTGGTACTATACCTATGATTCAGTAGTCTTAGAATGTTTTATACAAGCACAGTGGATTACACAGGGTTTTTTTCATCCCAAAATGCTGTTAAACATCACGTAATTCAGGACAATTGAAGCTGACAGTGTTTTATGATGTCAAAAGAGGACATGAGGCAGAAACAGGCAGAACATCTACTGTGACCTCATCACAAGATGGTCTAACTTCATCTGAAACACATCCCACAAGACTCACACACGCACAACAAAAGGTTTCACTAAGCAACCTCTCGTCATCGAGATTATATTGTTGACTGAAGGAAACCGTCTGAGTGTGATAGTATGTGTGTTTTCTGAAATGAGAGTGTAGACTGGGGTCTTTGAGAATGCTGAATTGCTTGCTGTCAAGTTGAAGCCACAGTGGGTCCACCTACTGACCTGTTAGGTTAGCTGTAATTACCAGCTGAAGCTCTGCTATGTTAGAGGTAATTGATGCTTATTTCCAAAGGAAGGGTTGAAATCTGTATTGATTGTCAACTTAAGCAGGCCAAGTTTATCACCAGACAGCCCCTGCCCCCCCCTCTACCCCTCTCTCCCCCTTCAGAATCAATATTAATTTCACCAAACAACCTCCAACCCACCGCCAGCTTTCCTGGGAACTAAGGCGTCCTTCGTGCCTATCAGCACTCAAAGACACAATGCCTTCGCCATGCCATGCTACCGTGGCTAAAGCCAGGTTGAGATTCTCTCACAGGAAATCTAATTACAGCTCCACACTCTGATCTGGAAATGAATTAACCTTTGATTGAAGACGGTTGATCAAGGCTGGGAGATGAGAACGGCACCTCAACGCCATTGTCCTCTGGCACGTTGGAGTTGTGTACTGTCTCAAAGGTTAAAGCTCGTGAGTTGCCTTAGTTACATACAGTACGGGAGGTAAACCCTGTATCTCAAGAATACATCTGGCGGAATGTTCTCTTATACCCAACGCCTCTTAACTCCATCTAAAGAGGTTCACCCGGTGTCACCGTCTTTTCTGCTGCTAAACAGCTTGTTTCTGTCCTCTAAGTGACTGATAGTGACAGAGATACAGTGTAGCACATGGAGAATGAGACCGGCCACATCCCCCCCCACTGTGCTACTCCTCCTGTAACCACAGCTGACACCCCTATCTGCTCTGCCTCCAGGGAGCACAGCTGGCGCTGGGGTTGTAATGGTCTCCACTGAGGCAGAACCATGGAGAGGAACAACACCAGGCATCCCTCTTTGTCTTGGGAATGCAGGGGGGCTAAATTACAAGACCAGGAGGTCAGGCGATAAAAGGTGACAGTCACCTGGTTGGTGCTGTGAGTGAACAACACGAGATGTGTAGGCCTCCTGTTCCAAGCCGCCATCTCTTACTGTATCAGGGTCTGTTTAGGGTGCCGGCCTGGTTTCAATCCAATGCATGGTTTTCGGAAGCACACTGTGTAGAATGCACAACATAGTGATATACATATCACAGAGACAGGGCTTTGCCATGAGGTAAACAGGCAGTGGCAGAGATAGTGAATCTGGAAAGGTGGTGGAAGACAATTCATTACCTAGGTGAACAAGACAGGCTTCGTCAGTTTTATATAGTAACAATGTGTTTTGTTCAATCAGTAAATAGTTAAATGTACAGTGTATACAATAAATATTCTGTTTGATACATAATGATAGATAAATGACTGTGGGGTAGGAACAGGAGGTTCAAAGTCAATGGGTGTTCGGAAAAACATTGAACCACTTTAGATGTAATGGACGTTAATGACTCCATTCAGCCAGAATATTTTTGCTCCAGCCATTAAATAAAACACAAACTATTGGTCAGAGATTTGAGTAAAGGAGATATGGCGATATAACTAGCCAAGAGACAATGACAAAGTCACACTCTGCAATAATGGACAATAAATAAGACCTTTAGCAATTGTGAAATACAGTATGTATGCTAAATACTATTATTAAATACTGAGGTGAAATAATGTGGTTCATGTGGAGAAGATTATATGAAAGCATTTTGAAACACAGCATAGAGTAGCAATCTCACAGTCGTTGGTGTGTGGGGCTGGGAAGAGAATGGATGTTTCAGCATAGCGTTTCAGAAGGAAGATGAAAGCGTGGATGCAAGCTCGCGTAGGTCACACCACTCCTATTTGGCCTGAAGTGCATTTCCATTTTTCATCCCCCCAAACAAAGACAAAAATGTGAAACCCTCCTTCTCACATGTCCTGAGTAAGAGAGTCAGAGGAAAAGACAAAAACACTTCCTGTCTGCTTGCTAGCAGGGGTAGCATGAGCAGAGGAGGGAACAAAGAAAGGGTCAGAGTTCACGTGTAGAGTAGTGGTAGAGTTTCTAGACCTTAACATGAAAGCATCAGGAATCCAAGAATAACTGTTGGGGTGTAGAATGACTGTGCCGACTGCATTGTCTGATGTGATGTATTAGTTTGGCTGAAAACAGCCAAAGAAACACACACCGAAAACTGATACTGTACGTGGGCCAAGGTTTGGTAAAACAGAAATCTTTGGGATTTTCTCATAAAGATGCTAAGCCAGTAAGAAGTCAAACCTTCCACCTACACAAGGGATTTCAACAAGGTTGAGTGCTTGAGTACTTTTTATACCCAGTGACAGATCCTTGAATCAGGGTAACCTCACAACTTAACTCCCCTCCTGGTGATTAAACACAAGGAAAGGAAGAGACTGTCGGAGACTGAGCTGTGCGGACGCCCTCTGCATCCTAATGACTTAGCAGAGACAGTGAAACTACACACCTGGCTTTGCCTGCACTTTCCTCAGCTTCAGATATCGATCCCCCTCTATAGCAGCTGTAGAGCTGCAGTAGTGTCTATACTGACATTTTACCCATGCTTACTCTAATTTTTTTAGTTATTTTTCAGTCAATGTGAAATAAACGTTTGCCGGAGTCTTGGTGGAGGCTGAGTGGATGAGGGGCTCTCTGGCTGTGTCTCTCTTTGTCGGTAATGAGGCTGGGGGAGCAGGGACCAGGAGCTGGGAGAAGGGGCGGCTCGCTGTGCAGGGGTGGATGGTGGGCAGGCACCCTTTGATGGCTGCTGATGAGTGGGGAGCATCTCCAGCCACTGGGGTGAGAGTTGGCTGGATCTGGGTCTGTCCAGATGGGGCATCATCTGGCCCTGCCCCCCAACACACCCACCCTCTACTCCTCAGACACTTCTCTGCTACACACTAGAGGACTGAGCTGCTCTGGTAAACCATGCCCAAATCGCCCCAAATGAAGATGAGAGGTGTCTGGTACATCAAAAGCTGACAGGATTGTCAGGCGTCGCAGAGAGAGACAGATCCAACACTGACATTTAAGGGCTGGAGTGCCGGCCAGATGGTGGAAAGGTTATATGTAGGGGGGTTTGGACAAAGTACGGAACATTTTCAGAGGGGAATATCAGAGTTAAAAACAAAAAAGATAAAACTGAACAAAAGAATACAAGAGAATGCAAGGTGGTTCAGATGTGTTTTGTTGTTTAGTGTTGTGCAGTGTTAAAGGACTAGAGCTAGTCTCTCCTACCTGAAATGCTGATAGTTACCTCTCCTGCCTGTGAGCTGAACATTTCAACCCTCTTCTTTATCGATGCTGTTTAAATCCCCTAGCAGGGGGAGGGGCTTAGGGGCTAGGGCTCCTCAAATTCCATAACCACTTAGCCAGAGGCAACCTATTCTCACAAGCTGATTGGAGAACAATAACCTCTAGATGGAAAAAAACACCTTACTGTTCACTTTCTCCTCCTTTCTAAACCTCTACTCAGATGTATTTTCCATTTCTCTGAGACAGCAATCACAAAGCTACAGACCACGCAGACGGCTCATCAAATCGTGTTTTATGAAAATCCTGCCCCTGGACAATTTCATCGAGTTTAAATAGATGGAGAAAAAAGCAATTATTGATATTACTAGGCTCAGTCATTTAAATCTCATTCCTCAACATCCAGCTACATTGTTCTGTTTCTTAATGTACAGCATTACATAGATTCATGTAAAAAGGTTTGAAATGAAAATGACCGGTGTGGCAGGCAAAAGCCTTTTTCTAATAGACACAATGAGCAGTATGACATTTGGTAAGCCACTGCAATGTTCTTAATAGGGATTGTCCTTTCCAGCTCCCTGCTTGGTAATTGTCCTGCTGAAAGGAAAGGCATCTGTCCAAGAATGAAACCTTATTTAAAGAGCAGAATGTTAGGGGATTGGTATCGTACATCACCCTTGTTAGAAGTATGTCAACACTGAGATGGGGATTACAACACAAAGGACTATTTACATTAGTAAAGTATAGTCTAGTATTACCGATAATAAAGAAAGACCCACGCACACAGTGAGATCGAACACACTGCACAATGATAGTGCAGTGATAGGACACATGGCACTACAAGAGCTCCATACAGCTGTACTCAGCTAGGATCTTCTCCAAAGGGAGATCCAGACAGCAAAGATTTCCGATGCATGGCCGATTTCTGCGTTGGAGCTCCTTTGAAATCTCTCCCCTGATTGGCCCTCCCAGTGCAGGCTCAGCTAAGCCGGACTCCCCCTGGGCCTGGTCCAGCAGCAGGGAGGTTACGGCTGTGCTCCCTGGCCCAGAGCTGGGAGTCAATCGATGCAAATCACTTTGAACCTCAGAGGAGAGCTGGAACAATGTCCTCAGCAAGGTGACCAGCACACCACCTCCATAGACATCCTATAATTGTCATGCTACAGCCCGCCGGATCACTGCGCCATCCCAGAGAGACAAACTATCAAAATATCAATAATGCTGCAATTCATGTCAACAAGGCAAAAGTTTCACATCCGATGGAGACGGTCCCAACCAAAAAAGCATTGAATTAAATCTCGAATGTACCAAAACACGCATATAAAAGCTCAGCAGCTTTCATATGAAACATTCTCTAGTCGTGACACATAATGCACATCATAACAGCACAGAGCTTCCATTATTGAAATAGCCAGAAACAAGAAATAATCAATTAATAAAAAATGCATTATGTTGCCTCAGGGCCTTTCCTGCTCGAAATTGGTCATATTATAAAACAGACCATTCATAATCAAACAACAGCATCATGGAAAGTAACATCATCAATATGGCAAGTATTAAAAGTAATAAAAGCTTCCAGTAGTGGCATATGGATTACTGTTAAGTACACAATCAACGACATATATATATATATAAATAGCTTAATTACAACAATAAAGTGTGTGTGTGTCGGGAGGACAGGAGCCAAAATGATGGCAATCACGGGGAAGTAAATATGCTAGATTAGAACAAAGCCTCTGTATCAGTGTAATGATACCATAAAGCCGACCATGGTGAAAGGACTACCCCCTGCGAAATGTGGGAGACAAATTGACTGCTCATCACCCATAGCATTGATCATTCCACGCTTTAGTCTACCCACATAATGAAAACTAAACAGCATATTAAGCCTGTGGTTGGCCTCCCAGCCATCTGGTAATGTTGCTGCTGGTGAGGTGGTGATTTAAACAGAGCTGCGTGGAAGACTGCTTGTGTGTGTGTGCGTGTGCGTGTGTGTGTGTGTTTGTTGTCTCATCTTCTTGTCATGAGGATGGGGGAGGGTCACAGTCTCTAGTCTCATCACTGTCATCAAGGAATTTAAATGAAGCGTGTTTGTTTGTTTATGAGTGTGTGTGTATGAGTGTTTGTTTTTTGAAGGGGGGTGGTTGATGTTGCTTAGCAGAGGAGGTGTAGCGGTATTGTGAAGAGTGATGACGGGAGTGGGTGTATCCCTAACATGTGAAGTGGTTCATCTTTGCTTCAGTGAGTTATGGAGAGAGTGCAGCCTAACAGGTGAAGTGGTTCATCTTTGCTTCAGTGAGTTATGGAGAGAGTGCAGCCTAACAGGTGAAGTGGTTCATCTTTGCTTCAGTGAGTTATGGAGAGAGTGCAGCCTAACAGGTGAAGTGGTTCATCTTTGCTTCAGTGAGTTATGGAGAGAGTGCAGCCTAACAGGTGAAGTGGTTCATCTTTGCTTCAGTGAGTTATGGAGAGAGTGCAGCCTAACAGGTGAAGTGGTTCATCTTTGCTTCAGTGAGTTATGGAGAGAGTGCAGCCTAACATGTGAAGTGGTTCATCTTTGCTTCAGTGAGTTATGGAGAGAGTGCAGCCTAACATGTGGGCTGGTTCTGCACCCTCACCACCACCCCAGTGGACAGGACACTACAGGGGTGGGTACGCTCTGGCAGAACATCTCTCTCCAGCTTCTTATGCTTGTTAGTTGGTAGTAATCTCCTTAAAACCACAGAGGAGGAGGACCAGCATAATAATATTATATACATTATTTATATATACATATATATATATATATTATAATTGCACCCCATCAGTGCTGTACTGGAAAGGTATAGAGGATCTTCACGGACAAACAATGGAATGTTCAGTGTTGCAGGTCTGCATGTTATTGGTTGAAGGTGAGATTTGAGTCAATGTGCTGTAACTGTTATAACCACAAAGTCACAGTGAGGTTTTCGACATGAGAGAGATGTATTTTCTCTCACACACACAGTAATCTCCTGCCCTCTTTAATTAGCAGCCAGTCAGACACTGCTACCCCCTGAAGCACTTCTCATGTCAATCATGATTTCCTCTTAAATCCACAGGCAATTTGAAGTGGCAGCAATAATTGGGAAGACAGCTCTTGAAAATAAATGAATATATATAGTTATGAACTGTCTTTTTGAAATCTGTGGGTGACACTGTTAGGAAAAGTCTAAGTCAAAGAGGCTTGCCTATTATCACTATGACAACATTCTGGTCCATCACCCATACTTTCCTATAGGTCTAAGCCAATCTTGGAGTGCCCATGTAACCGTAACATTTTCTGCCACAGTTAAATTCTAATAAGGCCTAAAAAATTCCTTTTACATGAACTTCAATATATTGACCTATGCATTGGCTTCAAAACAGTACTTGTCATCAATAGTACCGAAGTGTTAAGAACTTATTCTAAAAACGTTTCTTTTATCAGTATCAAAACTAGTGACAGTCACCTTTTGTGATGGTGTCACTGCCTGGCTTCTCTCTAGAAGGTAAGGACCGCATTTCTTAGGAGGAGAAAGGTCCCTAAAATATCAATACCTCCTTCAGACACTCCAGTCAGTATTAAGCTGACGTTATCTGTGTGAAGTCTAGACAGGTGACAAGTGAAGACAAGCTCTACCTGTGGTGTCTGGAGGACAAAGAACCTGCAGCACAGCAGCCACAAGACATACACACACTAACACCACGACGCATACACACACTAACACCACGACGCATACACACACTAACACCACGACGCATACACACACTAACACCAAGTCAGCAGCACTCCCTGAGGGCATACATGCAGATGACACACACACACACACACACACACACAGTCAAGCCGACCCGGTCAAGGTCACTGGCCTTATCTTTTCTGAGTCGTGGCTGTTCGTCGAAGCCCAGCTGTGACTCTGTTTGTCAATCGCTTACTGCTCTTTATGTAACACTGATCTCATGTATTTATTTTTCGCCCCCACCCCCCTGTTCCCCTGCCCCTTCCACACTCACACATTGCCCCAGGGACCCTGAAGATCTCAGCCTTCTGCTGCTCACTGTTAAAAGGATTCAGAATCCACGGGGCCATTTCAGGCTATTGATGGGCTACTCAGAATGCTTGCCTGACGGCTTAAGACATTTGTAGAATTTAAGACGCAGCCCTCAGAACAGACTTTTTTGTTTTGATAAAACGGAGACATTTTTGACCTGAGTTCTGCTTTGTATTCATAGCTCCCCCACACTCCCGACACCTGTGTTTGCCCATGTCTCTACAAACTCCTTCTCAAAAAGAAAATGTAATCGCCCCCTCTCAAAAATAATGTGGAAAAACAAATGAACGGGGTCAGGAGGGACATGACGAGAATGGAGGTGTGACAAGCCGGCAGGGCAGAGCAGGACCTCTGACAGGGGGATGAATTCAGATGATCTGTCAGACAGACCAGACCCATTCAGGGGCCCATTCAGGAGCCCACGCAAGGGCCCAGACAGGGGGCCAGGCAGGGGGCCAGGCAGGGGGCCAGGCAGGGGGCCAGGCAGGGGGCCAGGCAGGGGGCTAGCAGAGAGTGCAGATCATGTGTATGTCCCACCAAGGGATTTCCCACAAATAGAAAAGTGCTGTCAGTGCTGACATGAGGAGGCTGCTGGGCAGGCCTGGAACCATAGGGACCTCGTTACACACAAGACTCATTAGGGCTGGGGTTGGGGGGGGGGGGGGGTGGCGTCTGAGGTTGAGTGGGGGGGGGGGGGCGTACTGACGGAGAGGGCAGGGGGACAGGACGGCCAGACCTCCTGGACTCACAGATTGAGCTCTACAGCACGCTGAGATGGAAGCAGCCATCATCAGAACTGCGATAGCACTCCAGTAATATAGGAACAATAACCAAAAACACGCTCTTTTTTGCAGGCATTTAATGATTTCTACATGGCTCTGACTTTTATTTATGCACATCCATGCCTGTGCGCTTCCTGTGATGACAAAGCCATCAGGACAGCCTGGGTTGGATGATATGCTAACATGGATACAGATATCTGCTATTTGTCAAATCTTAATAACCTCCTCACTGACCTTTTAAATGCAGCTCTCCACTCCTCTGAGCTGCAATTGATCAATAAAGTATAAGACAGAACTGTCATATTGCTTATTCTAAAAGCAGTTGAAACTCCTTTTCATTTACACACAGTGAAAAACTCACAAGACACTGAATATATGTGAGTGGAGTAAGTCTTGAAAGATTTAAAACCAGGAGTTTATTTATTCTGTTTGAGTTTGGGAAGGCAGATTAGATTATAGATTCTGGAGTATGGAACTAAATAAATGATGGATCTCTGCATTGTACATATTTCATAAAACAAGTGATAATCAATCATGGACGACTCCAGTGGGTTGAGTTATACAAAGTCAGTTTTCCCCTTAAAGAAGATATCAAATCCCACTCTTCTACATCAAAACAGAACGAGAGCAGAGCAGCTTGAAACTGTAACATGAAAGCACAAAATCCAAACCTCAAAACAAGCTTTTATTTCAGACATACTGCTGGTTTACAGCTTCTGTCTTCCTTCAGATCAGGATCAACATAGAACATCTGAATCGTAAGCTTTGAGAAAAAAAATCCACTTTAACCAAAACAAAGCATGTAAATACGAATGTCACCTTCACCATTAACAGAATACCACATATCTGATTAAAGACTCACTACATATTACTGAGGGCTAATGAACAGATTAGACCTCATAAACTAAAAGCTATCGTTATAATCAAAGGTTTTATGAGCTAATTGGTATCAAGTTGGGTGAAGTGACTTTATAAAGTCGTGGGGGTGTGGTAATGTGAGGATGTTTCTCTTTACAAGGTTAATTTAACTCCCTTAAAACTACGAGGGATCATTAAGTCTGAGTTCAGGGCCGTAGCCATTAAGCCAATGAGAGCCATTAAAGTAGAGCGAGGCTCTTTTTCAGGCCCGCCTCCACGTCCCCAGTCTCCTCCCCCTGCAGCACGACCAGCTCTGCATGAAGGGAGAACACAGCTTCATCAAGGCAGCAAGGGCAGCACCACGCATCCTCGCCTCCTACAGAGCGTCCATTGGTAAACCACCTCGATTAACTTTAATAGCCAATCATATCAGTTAATGCTTTTCACTCTATTCTCTGTATCCAGTCGTCTGCATCCTTCATCCATATGGCCTCCCGCACCCTGGCCTCATATCCAGGACACCCATGGCCACACCCTGTCTACTTCCTTGCCCTCTCCATTCTTTAGAACTGGCGTGGCGATGATTTAAACGGATTGCTCGTCCAGCCAGTTAACCTTCCCATCCCATAAAAAGTGTAATTGGTTTACTCTAGAAAGGGACGGATTCCATGTTGGGGATGATCCCTTGGCTTGATTAATGCTTCTCTAATCAATTGGTGTCTGAAAGTCCCGCCTCTTCAGACACATCCTGTGAAAGGGAACAGCTGGCCTTTTCAAAGGTCACAGAGAGGGGGGCACCCGAGGTCAGGGAGGGTGATGGATCAACCAGGGGGTGTCAAACCACTTAAACATATTAGCAAAAAAAACCCTGACCAGTCTCAACGAGTGGCCAACAGGATCTTAAACCCTGGTCGCTTTGTCTACATGTTTGAAAGTGTGTGTGTGTGTGTTTGTGTATGTGTGGGTGTGTGTGAGGTGGTGGGGGGGATAGAGAAAGAAAGAAACCAACAAAGAGAAGGTGACAGAAAAAAAAGATTTCTTTTTAAGACAAACCAATACCAGCACAGACACATTCAATCACATTGCCTTCGGTATAGGACAGGTGACTCACTCAGTGGCACCACTAAGAATATATAAATATATCTATTGCACTAGGTAGAGATCCCCAGGTGTCTAGCTGTAGTCATTACTTCCTCTAACAGGAGGGTTATCAGCCTCCCAGCTAGAGGTGCACATGGTGCTGTGCTTTGCTCAGGACCCATTTAAATAAGATGGAGAATAGAGAAACATCATGCTGGGTGTATGAATACCAATGGCACCAGGGATTTAGCTGGATGACAGACACGAATACAGACAAATATCAATTCATGGTAAGTTCAGGCTATGGCCAAGATATAATACACCAGGGCACCCGCCAATGTTGTGAAAGCAAAACAAAATGTTTATCAAGGCTTCCAACCATATACAGGACAGTGCGTTTCTGATCTCAGAGATGTCTGGGGAAAAGGACGGATAGTTCTCTGCTCTAAAAGCTATGTATAATCAATGTGTTCTTCAGATGCACATCAATAGACACCCATCTTAAGAGAGATGTCTCCACATGGGTGCCAAACAGTCATAATGAATTCCAATGAGGAGGCCATACATCAGTATTCAAAGTGGACATTCAAATGAGCCACAATCTATAAATGTCACAAGTCACACAGACCGAAGATGTGCATGTTGCTGCTCCATCAGTGGCTGCATTGACTCCACCTCACCTCGACGGTGTCTAAGGAGCAGCACAGGCTCTCTGAGTCAGTTCAGTATGTAAAACGGAAGAAGGAACATTAATCTCAGTGTAGTCTTGATCCTCGCGCTAATGACCCCCGACTGCAGATATGATCTACGGGGCAGTGATGAACGATCTTACTACATGTTTATTACAGATGCCTCGCAAGTATCCGTTACCTGGCCCTTCTCTCGCTCGCTCAACTTTGTTCAGGGTGTCATGGCTGATAGGCTTGTGATTTAGCTGAACTTGTAAACAACAGCAGCCATCTGTCTCCTTCGCCTTTAATATCACCCCAATGCTGACTTGGTTATTTATAAAAATGGGATGGGAAGGTAGGCAGACGCTGGTGTTGGCTTTGGGGGGGGAGGGGGAGACCACCTGTGTTAGTATGCACATACATGAATGTCCTACAGACAGACTCCCTGCTACAACCCCACAGTCAGAGGGGCAGGGGAGGGGCGGGGGTTCACGGGGGTTAGAGAGGAAGAAAGAGTCAGGGAGAGAGAGACAGAGGGGGAAATGGAGGGGAGCGGGTGAGCCAGAAATCTGAAATAAACGATTCAGAGTACGCTTTCTCTGACATCCGTGATTTGGACCACTACCGCCAAACGCACACAAACAAGCCCGGCCACACAGGACCTGTTTAATTAGAGCTCGGCACAGTTGGCAGAATGCATATTTCACACACCCTCACACGAGTAAGGAGCTGCAATTGATTTGTAATGGATCTGGAGCGGCCAGCGAGCCTTCGCTGTGTTGTTTTATTATTAATGCTGCTCAGCCGGTCGAGCTGCTGAATATGCACCGGTGACCTGCCCTTCTCTCTTCTCATGCTAATCGTCATTGACATTTCCTACACACAGCACACCCTTCCTGCACATCAAGAAGGCCGCGCTGCAATGGACCAGAAAACTGCAGCACATTAACGACAGTAATGGCCTCCCATCCTGCAATAACCCACCTGCGGTCAAGGCAGTGCTGACAGACGGCTGACTGAGGTTCTTCTATCCTGACCATACAGCAGGCTTTGATGGGACGTCGACATCTCTCATCTATCTTTCGGTCCCACATCCGTCCATCCATCCGACGACAGCCAGAAACCAGAGATCTGTGATTTCAGCTGGAAACTACCATCCACCAACAGCAACCGTCCACGACACACACCTCCGCTTCTTATCTCTGGACGTACAACTTTAGTACAGCACATAAACCATAGATGCTGATAGTAGACGCTGTATCCCCTGACCTACCTTGTAAAAACTGTTTAATTCACAATCCAAACAGTGGGATCAATAACTGGACTGAGATAGAATAACAGCCAAGCTAATTGGATTTCCAGGCTCCAATACAAGCCAATTAACCTTACAATGAAACAATTAAAAGTGAATTGAGTGGTTCAATATCACAGGAGAGAGCATCCAGAAGTTGTTCCTGGACTAGTCCATCTCTGTCAGGAGGACACAGAGACAAAGACAAGTGGTCTGAGCTGAACTCCTCCAGACACCACCAGTAAGCACAGCAGTTTCAGGACCCCAGAGTTCTCCGTCTGACAGGGGTGAGACGCGGGCGAGAGGCATCTTTTAATGATGATTCATTCACGCTCCCCCACCTTTGCATTTGGACCAGTATGACATTACTGTGAATGTCAATGATGGTTTCCTCCTGGTGAGTGGGTGTCTTGGGGTGCGGGGAGGGGTGAGGACAAAGAGCAGCGTAGGTTTTAAAGAGCCTTCCCTGGGGAGCCCCAGCAGTGATAAACACGTGATTAGAAAGACAAATGATATTAGGACCCGCCATTTCCTGCCCACTGCTGTCATTAAAAGACCACACAGCAACAATAGATCAGTACTAATTGGATGCGGAATATGACCATTACAACACATCACAGCCATCAATCAGAGAGTTTGTCTTTGAGGAGCACTTGAGCTGACCCCGTGATTCATTCCAGTGTTTACTTGGACGCCGTTTTTTTTTGTGCAAGATGTTTTGTTAAAGTGTAGACTCTCTGAGCTGTATCTTAAGCGACATACTACTGACCTGTGACCTCCACCTGACCCCAAGATCTGTAAAGCCAAAACATAGGAGGGCAATGGTCTTAGAGCAGAGTCTTGGTCGATGTTGTTATCAGTTACGGGTAGGCCCCATTCACATAGCTTTGTACATTATTGATATACAGGAGTTCAATAGAAACACTATGATGATGCTGGAGGGTCTCTGCCATAAAAGTGACAGCCAGAAGAAGAAAATCCTATCCAGGTTGCATCAAAGACTGAACTGTTGTCATGGTATCACAATACCAGTTCAGAGGTTACAGAAAAGCTACCTGGCCAGGATAGAGTTATTAGAAACAAGTGAAGACAAGACAGCTTCGGGTGATGGATTGAGTTGACCACAGACCAACACTATGATTGTAATGAGGTGGATATAATGATCCCAGACAATGTTCTCCATTCAGCCTAAATAACTAAATTTAAAAGAATGCTGTCAAATCAAACACTGCATTGAGAGGCAAAGAAGAAAAGAAAAAAGGTGATTATCCAGCAATGAAAATAACAAATAGCACACAAGTAAATCAACTATTACAATCATTCATGCAGTGGAGATAATGATCTAGTGGGAATTAATCTGAGAGGTGAGAAACTCTGTGAGCATTAACACAGATTTCCATGGTGCATTATAGTCTTGCACCTAAGACAATAAATGTAGGACCCAATTCAAAGTTCAAACTTTCTGAACATTTCAAGAGGAGATCGAAGGTGTTTGGACTGCCAGAAACTACAAGAACAGACTGACTGAAAGGACGAGTAAAGGTAAAGAGAGGAATTTGAGTGGAAGAGCCTGCAGTGGAAGCTGTGTCCGAAGGACTTCTGCATCCCCTGCTTGGTCTCAGTCTATTGGCGGAGAAAAACCTCCTGACACAGACTGACACAGACACACTGACTGACTGACCTCCTTGGTCACCAGTTGAGAGGGAACTCTGGGGCATGATCCAGGTAAAAGTATAGGATTTTAAATTAGATTTACATGCCCAGTTAAACTGATACTACACCAGGAGAACTGTACCACATGCTTTATGACCCTGTCAAACAGGCAGAGCCAGGGGGATACCAAGAGCAGATGAAGGACAGTCCAGACGTTTCTGATGTTTTCTGAATTGAGCCAAAACAGTGTCCAATGAGCATGACACCTTTAGTAACACTGTGAAGGTGTGTCACCTGTCATTGACAAACTAGTATGTCCTTTAAAAACTACAGCCAACCATCCAAAGGTAAAGCAAACACTGCAGTCCAATGATATAAAATGCTTAAGTACCCTTCATAAAAAAGTACTTTCTCCTCTGTGCCTCTTTTTGAAACATCTCTGTTTCTCTGGGACATAATGGCCCTCGTTGGAGCTTCTAATTGGCAGTCACTGTGCCCACTGTCCTTTGAGCCACGGTTGCTATGGGGGACTGGAACATTCAAACAGGCTTTGAAGTCCTTGGAAGAGAGAGTTCTCTTTGCTGCTGTGGCAGGGAAATGCCCCACCATGTCCAGGAAAGCTGGATTGTAATTAAATAGTAGAGGTAGAAAAGGAGCCCCCCCCCCCACCCACCCCCCAACCCATTCCTCCCCCTAACATTGGAAGCACTTCAGTAACTCATTGAGCGAACTGCGCCATGGGTCCATAGGAGCTCTCATTATTGACAGAGCAAACAGAGGCTAACTACCTCCCAATTATATGCAGGTGGACCAGCCCCCACATTCCTTCCATCCTCTGGTCCTCCCGGACCTTTGTGTCTTTGTGTGTTGAAGAGACAGCACTCGTAACATAAGAAACTATTCATGTCCTCCTTCCCCCCCCACTTTTTCTCTGTCTCCTTCCACCTCACTCAAGCCTCGTTAATGACTTCTTTTTCCAGCTCCACCAGACCACCTTCATATCATACTCTCCTTGACCCCGGCCTCAGCTGTGTCACACAGCTGCCTGTCTCTCCACAGACCCACACACACACACAGAGGAGACCGCTGAGACGTGACAAAATACGGCTCTGCATGACTGTAAACACTGACACTGCTGCTGTGGCTCACACAGGTCCTTCCTCTGTTTCCAGTCCTCTTTGGCCATTTCCTTTTACCCATGTGTCTTCTTGGGTTCCAACAGACGTGACCATGCAGATGAGCATTACTGTAATGGAGCATGTATGATGAGTCATTTGATTCTTGGACCCACACCAGAACTCATGATGCTGTACAAAATGGTGCTCTTCATGTGGTACGTGTCCAGCAGTGTCCTGCATCTGTTCGGATCTCTCTCCTCAAACTGACTGCTTCTGCTGCCAGATTACCCCTAAAATCACAGAGAAACAACTTTTATAACTGTGGAGTCTAGGAAAATGTATCACTATATTTGAAATGTAGATAAGTGTAGAATAAGGTATAAGGTAAGAATAAGGAACGGCAACAAATATTAATAGATATAATAGGTATGATCATTAATAGATGAACATATGTACAAGTATTAATAACAGATCACTTAGTGTCAGGAACATTCCAGTCTGGTTTGTGACTAACTAATGATTTTATCAGCTGGACAAGAGAGGTTCATTACGAAAATAAAGGAGGCAATGAAAAATCTTGATTGTTATTGCGCGAGTAGTGAATTGCACAGTACATATTGAATTTGGATTGTTCTGAAGGATATTAACTGACTTACTATTGGTACTGTGGAGAAGTACAAAACACAGTATCCAAATACTCAATATACCCACCTCAATGCAGACACAGCCCTCATCCTCCCCTACAGTATTCTTTGTATTGACCTTTCTCCCAAGGCTTCAGCAGAAGAAGGGCTTAGAAACTGGGAACACAAGCTGAGCCAGAGATGGGGGTGCAGCCGGCAGGATTAGGGTGTAAGTCTTCAAAGAGCTTCCCTCCTCTGACAGTATTCAGCTCATAATGCTGTCTGTAGCCCTTTTCTTCTACTCGCAGAGAACGTTGTTGAGTTACGACATCATCCTTTATATACACACCGTGTTGGCCGTGAACATGCTTCTACCTATGAGGTGGTGGTTGAAGGTAGCTCGTATGAGATGAAGGCTATGTAGTTGGCAGTAGCTCATATGAGTAGATAAGGAGAGATGTGGTTGGAGGTAGCTCACATGAGTAGATAAGGAGAGATGTGGTTGGAAGTAGCTCATCGGAGATGAAGGAGAGATGTGGTGGAGGTAAGTCTTTACAGTGGGTGTTTGGACAGGCCGATCTAAAGCAGCATCTCAGCCTAGGGCAAGGCCAAGGGACCAACCCACTTTGGTTGTTGAACTGCTCTTTTCAGAATGTAATCAACACTCCCTTTTTCTTCTACGGTAATGCATGGACACACACAGACACATGCACACACAAACACACACATGCTCCTGGGGCAAACATTTAATCAAAACTGTCTGTACTGTCATTGTCTGTCCTGCCCATTACAGTGTGTTTAGGGAGTCTGCCATTTACTCATTTAATGTTCCCTCTATTCCAGAAAGTCATTTAATGGACTGCTGCTAAAATATAATTAAAAAGCTTGCTGGTTTGCTAGTGACTTTTACTTACAGTAGGTATCATACAAAGTGTGTATTCTGTCAGTCAGGCATTCAGCCAGTCAGTCAGGAAGCAGGCATTCAGCCAGTCAGTCAGCAGGCAGACAGGTACTATAAAGTAGAGGAACAACCTTTTAAAGTGAGTTCATAGAGTTTTCAAGCATAAAAAATGTTATCACCAGTGGAGTGACAAGCAAATTAATATCAATTACAGCTGATCTGTGTGTGAATGTGACTTCACCACTGGGGTGACTTCACTGTCCCATTTGACTGTGTGCAGCCCTGAACGCCACACGGCCAACCAGCAAATGGAATCCATATATAATCAAGTGTGGGGCTGTGTATTTCACACTCCACTAAAGGTGCTTAACAGCAGGATTTAGAGTCCTAAAGCCAAGGGTCCCAGCACACAAAGCCATCACATAGTACTCATGGCCTGGGCTCCAGTCATAATTGCGGTGGTGGACTCTCCTTCTCCAAGGCCATGGTGAATGGTGAAGCCATTGGCTGTGTGCTCACAATCTGATGAAGGCAACAAAGAAGTGCACTGGACTGAGCAGGGCAGCGTTGTGTAATCAATATGGCTGCTCTCTCAGAACAGAGAGGCGTGCCAAGCTGTTGACTGAAGAATTGTTTACATAGACCTTTTTTCTCTTTTCTTTCTCTGTTTGAAAGAAGTGGAGGGGTCATAAAGTAAAACGTAGAAAAGCACTTCCTCCCCATATCTGAGTGGGAAGTATAAGCTATAGAAAGCCCAAGCTGATTGAAGGCATCTTAGACAGTGGTAAGGGCAGTGACCCTCGTCCAAACTGAACAAGGTCAACGCAAAGTTGCTTATCTCTGTAAATTAAACCTGTCGGACCGAACAATGGATGGATGGTTTCAATTAAACTGTGTTGTGTTTGTACAATGTTTCTAGAACATAGGTAACTGCTTCGTTGCTTCAACATAATTCCACAGAGTGACTAAAAAGCCTTGTCGTGGTTGAGCGGTGGCCTGATGTCTTCTGGGTAAAAACAAAAGCTGAGTCATTGAGGTTGTCCCTCTTTGATCATCTGTCTAATTAATTTTAATCAAAACAGGTTCTGCATATGAATATATATCCATAAACAATTGTTGTTAAATAAATAAATAAAATGTTTGGTTTGTATACAGCCTACCAAAGAGGGAATGACACTGATTAAAAATCGACCCAGGCCAGGAAACAATAAGATCTTTGTTGTATAACACCTTGTAGTTTCACTTGCAGAATAGAAGTAAAAACTTCTGCTGTAACAGAGCTGGTGGAGGGTTTGTCTTTGTCATCAGCAGTGAAAGCATGGCTAGGCAACGTATGGCTGGAAGCACGAACACTACTTACATTCCAGTGAATGGGAGAGGGATGAAAGCATGTTTAACAAGTGTGTCAAATAGAAAGATGAAGTATGGTTGTGCTTTGAGACTCTTTCCTACGTCTTATTTTTACTTTGAAATGTACCATGCAGGCCAGGTATCCCTGTGTAGGATAGGCTTGGATTATTGCTGATGATTTAACTTTGTTGAGATCTAATGCTATGGTCTGATTGATTGACCTTTTTTCAGAAAGCAGCAGCTGTCATTCTGTCCATCCGTCACCAACGCTGTGACCTTCAAAACCAGCCTTTACTCTTTTAACATGACCTCTCCTTAGTATTCTACCGTCCTGTGAAATCAATGTTGCAGATGCATGAAATGTATATGTATAAGTTATACACTTCCTCAACAAATTCCCCCATCGTTAGGTTTCAGAATCCTGAAGAAAGGACCTGCATACATGCACACGACCGTGTCAAGGTTTTTGTCATCGCCACAAGGGTCCAGTGTATTGGGAGACCCGAGTGGATTGTCAGCTAGTCTAATTAAAGTGATTTCATGGTTGCCGCACATTTGAGGATTTTAATCTGAAATGCACCACTGTGTTTATGCAAAAGCTCAAAATTAAAAGCATTTCCCTTAAAATTAGCTTCATTTGATTTTCTTGAACGTTTGAAAGCCTTGCCTTAGGTAAACTGATGTGTCACCCTCTAGTGAAGCCGAACTTCAGCATTTATTCTTTATAATCACGTTTGAGTAAAACCTAATTGGCAGAAAGACAAGGAGGAATAAATTGAGAGGTTAGCCTACACACTGAATAGGAAACAGCAAACATAAACAAGCAGAGCACATATGGAATAGTAATCTTTATGTCGCTGTAAAACATAGCTACTACTGATGAGCGAAACGTGGGAGAGCGACAAAAACCCAGAGCATCAGACTGAGGATGGAGAAGCTCCGGGAGGAGCAGCCGGAGCCTTCTCTTGTTGTGAGGGCCCCAAAGTAATTAAAGAGAACTCACTGTGGGAAGAAATGCAATGTTCTGTCAAGACACAATTCCTGTGAGCCACTGTGCCCGAGCCCCTGTCCCCCCTCGTCGTAATTAGAGAGCAGTGCATCAGTTAACCTCCACATGCATATTCATTGGGCGTCATGTTGCACATCCTTGTCTTGCTGCCGCACTCTGCAGTCCTGGTGCATTATGGGTAATGGGAGGATGAATGGCAGAGTAACAGAGGGAGGAGAGAGGAAATCGGGCATAACACCCCTAAGCCCTGCTCTCAGAGGCCTCATACTGTGGTGGGGGGGGGGGGGGGGGGCAAAAAGGGGGAAGGGGAAAAGGGGTGGTTGGGTTGGTGCAGGCCAAGTCCATTAGAGATGGCACAGCCCTCTGATGAATGTCATCCTCCTCCACCTCCAACACAGCCACAACCCATGCTAATGAAACAGGACCAGCTACTCTGCCCAGCAAGGCCTTTGATATGATCCAGAGAAGCCTTTTACAATGGCTTGATGGTAATAGTGCCTAACAAATCCACCTGGTCCCCCCCCCCCCCCCCCCCCCCCCCCCCCACTCCTCCCCTCTCTCTCTCGCAGAGGGCTGATCAGTGCCTCAAACCTCTTGGACGATGGCCAGCGAGGTGGAATGCAGCATAATGAAAGCGCAGTGTGGAGGGCAGACACACACACACACACTCACTTCAATTATTTGCTTTATAAATATGCAATAACTTCACTTCCTGGAGCAAATACAGATCCGTCTTACTGCAAGCTTTCATGGTAACTTCTTTTACACTGTGTCTTTTTAGAAACTTCTAATTCTGGTGGGGTGGATTTCTATCCAGAAGGCTAGACGTACAATCCTTGAGTTTGTCTGAGGGTGTGTGTAATCCAGATCATCCATGTCTAAGCTGTGGGGAAAAAGGGAGACAAGTCACAAGCCCTCTCTCTCCCAATCTGTCTGATCCATAAATAACTCAGGGGCCTTTGTGTCTTCAACTTTCTCCTCCCTGTCTAATCACCTGGCGAAAGTCTATGCTGGATGATGCTTCTACATGGGAGATTAAGACAACCAGGGAGCAAATGAGCACAGAAGATGACATGGACTCGCAGCGATTAGGAAACATTGTCCATCCTTTATGTGACTGAGAATCGGGCGACTAAAGAGATTACACAGGCTTCTCTGTGGTAATGTCATTCACTCTCACTCTGTCTTAATGTAGTAAAGCAACCGTATTTTTGTTAGTTAATAGCTTCTTCCTTGTAAGTTTTACCTTGCTGTGTGAACTTCATAATGAATGTTTCTGCAATTCTCTATTAAGAGGCTAGCTGTCCCTTGAGCCAATACAGCATAATATACAGTACGTGTGAGACAGATGGCCAGTCAGACTATTACTGTTTTACAGTTGCTATATTAAACTGTGTAACCATCAATAAGTTAGTGTTCAACCTATCTTACAAAGCAGTAGTAGGAAAAGGTCCTCTCAGGTTGTTATGAATAAACCTTCCTTATTCCCCAAAACTACTGAATATGCACAGGTTTTTCAAGGCGAACAGACAGAACCTAGATGGAACGTCAATGTGTTCTGACCATTTTGTATAACACATTGTAGAAATTAATAATGTCAGGGGATCAATAATCTGGGAGAGTAAAATATTTTCAGATGGAATTTTTATTTTCACATCATAGCATTTTCTGCCTCTCTATCCTCTCTACAGTACGAATCCCGGAGTGAGTCGTAAAGTGTGATGTCAGGTCCTGACTCATGAAGACAAGAGGGAAGGGAAACAGAGGTATAAAA
This sequence comes from Hypomesus transpacificus, assembly GCF_021917145.1. Lineage (NCBI taxonomy): Eukaryota > Metazoa > Chordata > Actinopteri > Osmeriformes > Osmeridae > Hypomesus > Hypomesus transpacificus. The sequence continues at coordinate 13,252,244 of NC_061074.1, read as the reverse complement.
AGATCCTCCCAACCAACAAAAACATCCCCCCTACAACCTTCTCTCTCTACCTCTCTCTCCCTCTCCCTCCCTCTCCCTCCCTCCAGCCTGGCACCAGATGAGCCAGAAAACGCCTCAGGCAACCTGTCTTTGTTGTTGTGTCTGATAGAGAGAAGGGGACAGACCAAGAGAAAGAGATATGGGGTCAGGGTGAGTGGGAGAGATCCTAATGTCCTTTCACATCACGCTGTGACACAGAACCCGCTGCAGACCCATGGAGGTTATGAGGCAGAGGGCAAACATCTACTCAGAGTCTCCTCAGGCAGTGCCTGGTCCCTGAGTCAGAGAGACTACAAAACCACAGGGTGGGCCTCTGGGCCAGGTGAGCATGAGCCTGAATACATTGAAAATGTTGCAGACAACATGATGTGACGCAGTTTGTATTGGTTACCTTGACAAACACTCACCATGAGAAGGAGATTGGAAGAAGCGTTTGGTTTGCCCTGAATTGAAAGTCATCTTAAGTTAGCCAGAGGACAAATTATTGGCATAGGTTGTGTGTCCTCCTCGTGGACTCTCCTCTGGGTTTGTGAAGAATGCGATGATGTATGGAGTGACTTTGTTTCCCAATCGACTGTTATTGAAACTCAACAGAAGACTGTGATGTTTCTGAGCTGGTGTATTTGCTGAGGCAGTGGGGGATTATCAGCATCTCTCTCCATCTCTTTCCATCTCTGTCAATGATTTTCAGTTGCTGGCAACTTTTAAATGTCATTAAACTGTACAACATCCTGAGATACATCTCTTTCCAACTTCGAAACTGATTAAATTGAAGTATATTGAGATATGCATCTCCGTCGTAATAGTGGAGCTGTACATTCTAATAATTGTTCAGTACAAAAGCAGCTGCATCATTAGGATCACCATCCTTCATCTAATTTACTGTCTATTTTCCTTCTCCTGACAGTCATGCACCCAACAGATACCGGCGGACATGGTCCAACCCACAGAGCAAGAGTCCTTAATATCCTGCTGATTCCAGATCTTATCTTCCTGATGCCAGATCAGTTCACTGTCTGACTGGAAAATGAAGTTTCTTGGGAAAAGGGCATGCACAGCTACCAACAGTTACTAGGATGGGCGAAGAGAAGATGAGAATAGATGGCTGTGACATTATGTACAATAGTTTGCATATTGTAGAGTTATATAATAACCAAGTGGTTTCAAATGGAGAAACAGTATTTTGAAATCCCATGTCATGAACCAATGTAGTGTTAACATTTTGAAGTCAACCCTTTTAGGAATCAGACAGTTTGCAGGGCTTTCAGGACTCCCACAGGACGGTATGCATTCATTAGAGGTTTAATCAGTGGCTTGTATTTCACACAAATGTCATGGGATGAGGGCAAAGCAACATACTGTGCACAAAACTAGCAGTGCATCATTGTAATTAAGCCAGAGCAATTATTTCATTTATTTGATTGGCAACCGCTCATTAAAGCCCACTTAAAACTACCCATTTCATTTGTACCGGAAGGAGCTTTCTGCTCACCACAGCTTTTTCTAATTCCAGTAAGTGATCCTCGGCGTGTAGTTATTCACTGACACCAGCCAGCCACATAGATGCTATCACAGAGAGCTGCTCTCTCATGAACTACTACACAACCTTATAACTCTACAGCGTAGTTATGGCTCTAGGCACATGCAGCATGGTCACTTTACCTAATTAAAGCATCAATATATAAACCACCTTCACGTGGTTGACGTCAGAGACCAGAGTTGATGTTAGGGACTGTCAAAGGTTTTCAAACAGGATAATCAACTGTGTTAATACTGATACAAAGAAAAAAAGGAAAATCTTAATGTACTTACAATGTTGTAAGTGTTGATCTACACGTCTTTCATTCTGCTAGCAGTTCCACTACCCAGGCACAGGGGGCAGCCTGATAATCAAATGAACGGTATAGTGATCTCCAAAGGCTCTGGATTACAGCAAGAAGAAGATTACACTGAGCAAACAAACACAACTGACAAAGCCTCTCAATGTGTGGCGATGGTGATAATGTCCCCTGGCTATTACTCATAAGTCAAATGAGACATAACACCCTTCTGTTTACAGCCTAAAGTAACAACATGGCCATATTGAGCTGACAAAGGCCCAGTAAGAGCTGTATGTTCATTCAGAATTTAGAAAAGAGTTTCAAGTTAATCTTTTGTTTCATTTTTTTATCTCATCTGTCTGTTTGGGATATTGACAGCGTACGAAAGCAAATGTGCCTTTGACACATATGTGGTGCCAGTGTTTCTCTAGGGTTGGGCTGGGGGTTGAGAGCACTAGAAGGAGCCTGCATCTGTCCAACAAAGCCCTCGGAGGTAAAGAGAATGATAGACTGCGCTCCTCCTCCAGCCATTCATAAATCAAATCGTTATTGTGGGCTCTTCAGGGGGAGAAGAAACTTTTTCCATTAACCAGGATTCATTAACCTACTTCCGAAAATGTGCAAATGACTAACTTCAGGGGGCTTGGGCTATTTCCATATCCACGCTGCCATATCAAGCGAATGCATTTTTACCAGGGCCGCAGTTGACATGCAGATCACGGAGGTGCCGCTCGCTGTGTCACAGTGGCTGTAAGTGATCATTTTGGTGTCAATATTTTATGATGTACATCAATTAACCTTGAACTGTCTGGGAGCTGCAGACAAACGTTCCCCAGTGAGGCTGATGGGGGATCTCTGCCAAGTCCAGTGTACCCAGCAGAAGTGAATGACAGCTCTTTAAAACAGGCTTTTTTTTGACAGATGCCGTCTCATTCGCTCTCTGGAGGGAAGCCAAAGTAAACGTTACTCACGCCAAAGTTGATGGATATCATCTGTGATCAAATGTACACTCTGAAGTGGAGAAGGCAGATATATAACTGCCAGATCCTGTCACTGCTTACTTCACCCACCGGTCAATCTTGTTTAAATCTCCCACAAGCAGCAGAAAGTTACTTAGTGGTAACTTTCCCTTTCAAAAAGATTCAGACGATTTTTTGTTTGCTTTCAACATACCCTACGTGATTGGCATGACATTTTCATATCAAGTTGGACTATCCTTGCCGAAATAAAAGGACAGCTCATCCATCTTTTTTTTTACATTCAGAAGATAATAAATATTTCAACCTCTACACTTGACAGAGGGTTGTAAGAGCACCAGAGAGTATGTGACACATGTAGGTCTAGCTCTGTGCCAACTTTTCAAAGATGACGATCAAGTAAGGATAAGAGCCCATCTCTCTGCTCTGCCGATGCTGTCAGAAACAGACTGACGGAATATTTAAGTCCAGCATGATGTTCGGGTGGGAGGGTTGGTGGGTCACCTCTGATCAACCCTACCACCTGATTGGTTAGGGAGGTCATGAATCAACCAGATGCATTATGGTATGGTTGAAGTGAGTAGGTAGCGCAAACTGGTCTCATCCATCTTTAAAAAACAGCAATGGCTCATTTTCAAAATTCGAAACATCATTGTATCATCAACACTTTTCTGGAACACCCATAAACCAAACAAAAACACAGGCAGGATTTATGTTCTGATTGGGAATCCTTATCTGCTCATCTCCAATTTGACTGACAGGTTCAATCACATTGTTTGGTTAGACCTTCATAATTTCCCCAAGACCATGACTCTATCACTGGTTAATGAGCCCAGGAGGGAGGAATATAATACTTATGCCTTACAGAAATCAACGGGAAAGAAGTGCAAATGAGTGAAGTGATATTTCTTGAGGCTTTGAACCCCTTTCCAATAACATTGGATTGAGGTGACCTTTCCTAGCTGGGGGAACTGCTCAGTGAAGCTCTCCTGGATTAAGCTCTCCATCATTAAGAATGACCCGACTGGCCAATAGACTGGCTGGCCACATCAAAATCAGAGCCAAATGTACCTTATGGAGTGTGAAAGGTTAACCTTGTCAGAGTGAAAAGAGAACTACTGGGAAGGAAATAGGATGCAGTGAGCTAATACAAGACTTTAATACAGCATACTTCACAGACATTGCAGCCATTACTTTTAGTGAGAAACATATTTTTTCTCTCCTTCATGACTGATTAAAATCTAAAACTCGCTTATTTCCTTCCGTCTCCACCTGTCTGGCCCCGAGTGTGGATTTCCGGATGCCAGCAGGTCTGAAGGCCTGTTTCTCTTGCTGGGAGCTGAGGGACCAGCTCCAGATGGTTGCAGCATTAGTCAGAGCACTGGAGCCACTCTGAAAATGTAAATAGCCATGTCACAGGCCCAATAATTGATATGGATGATTACAGGCCTCTTGCTGGCTCCAAGGAATAAGGACCCAGGAATATCCCGCTAATTGTCAGTGAAGGATTCAAACTGGCGGTAGGTCATCATTTTTCCACAAGCAGTGCTCAGTATTCCCGGTGGCCTCTTGCTTTTCAAATCACACTCCTTAGACCTGGAACCAGAGGTTAATATCACCTCAATGCCACCAACCTTATTTCAGACACTGAAAATAGAGGGGAGGTCAGTGTTTTGTGCAAGGTTTGTGAAAGAAGACATGTCATAATGGACTGACTAAGCTGTTGTTAATAAAGTCAGGTCAGGCCAGCTTTATTCTTAAGAATAACCCAGTCAAAAACAGAGCTTCTGATACACCAAGTCTGAAGGAGCTGCTAAGCAATTCAATGCTTCAAGCATCAGCTTCTTTACAGTTTCAACTCTCCCTGTTTAGATGTGGTCTGGCAGACTACATGGGCAACAACAGCATCATAAAACACAGGATAACGAGCAGAGCCTCTTGTTTCTGCTGTTAGCTATCGATCAGGAACTTCTCCTAAAAGAAACTGAGAAATTCTCCAATATAATATTACTGTAATTGTGGCAGTGAACAATCATGTACCAAAGTTTCAATAAATCCTGCTGAACCAAATTAATGGTTTTAGATGATGATATTATTTGTCAGCCCACTAGCTATTTAACCAAACATTCCTGCACAGCACTTGAACTCTGGCAACTGGGACTACTGCAGCTACTGTATGAGTGGCCAAATCAAGACACAGTAAACTACCGCACTTCCTTGTCTGTACAATTCTGCCATATTAGGACACCATTGTCAGCATGGCAGCTTGATTGGCTGTCCATTTTGCAATAGGATAGTTTAAAATGCACTAGTGAATGTCTGCTCACTGACTACCACCTACAAGATACACTACAATTGCCTCCTACTCTTACAGGAATCAATGAAAGATTCCCTTCTTTCCCTCAAAGTCCATAAACAAATATTTGATGTCAAGACCATGTATCTTCCAAAGGTCAGACCAGCACTGAGAGACTGCAGAAGAGAGACAGGAGAGAGAAGGCCTCTGTGGAAGACAGTGTAGCGGTCTGACTTTGTCTGACATGCCCTTTTCAGGGATCTGTGTGGCTATCCCTCTCCATGACCCTGCGCTGAGGGCCAGCCATTCAGGGATCTGTTACCGTGGATACATGGGCCTCAGATTGGATTCCATAGTTCATTTAGTCTCCTGCTGTATCTGGATGTATCAGTACATGGTGGAGCACTACTAGTCCTCCCAATACTTTTCCATCAATATTTCAGTAGAATGCAGATAATAAAAAAGCTATATAGAAGGTCAGAATCAGAATCAGAATCAGAATGGGATTTATTTGCCATGAAAGTTTGCACAGACAAGGAATTTGCTTTGGCAGGAAGGTGCATTCAGTAAACATATAGGAATCTTAAATTTAAATATGTGGTCTAACTATACTAAGGATACATAAACTAGCAATACTAAGTGGAATACAATTAAAATAAAATATACAATAAGTAAAATATAAGTTGCCAATTTACAATATAAAATACAATATAAGGTCAGCAGTATAAATAAGTCTTGCCATGCCAACTCAGAGATTTCAGTTAAACAGTACTGAACAATGCATAATGGATGGTTCTTAGTTAACAGGCAGCCTTTAGTCAAGGCCCTGACTGATGTAGAACAAAATGGTCTGTTAAACATTCAACAAACGGACTATCATAACATAATGGCTGCTGCTCCTGTAGTAAGAGCTGTCATCTAAATACTGACACTCCTTCCTCCCTCACTCCCTCAATGACTCCATCTGAAGCTGACAGGGACAAAGTGCAAGTGTGTCTCACTCCATCACTCCCTGGGACTGAGTGAACTCTAGCAGAGGTCTCATAGGCTGGTGTGGAGGGGTCTGGCCAGGGGTTGGAGTCTACAGAGTATCTAAAGCTGAACCTGTCTGCTGAAACCAATGACTGTCACAGAGTTTGTACTGGTTTGATGTCTCACGGGTATAAATCATTCTGACAATAAACAAACTTCTTGTAAAGTATCTAGACCTACAGTATAATGATTTAAATTGTTTTTTTTATCAGATACTTTCACCTTAATCACATTATCACATTAATAGTGCACTGTACCACTCTACATTATTTATGTCAGACCCTGCACATGTAGTTTGCAAACAGAAAGTGAACACTATGATAATTCATGAACTATCCCTTAAATGAAACCATATCTCACCTTAACAACAAAAAGCAAATAGAATGACTTCAATACTGAAGCTGCAGATGCCTCCTTCGTTGTGACTGGTATCCAGCAGTCCTATTGGATGATCAAAATACAAACTCGGTAAACATGAAACATAATCTATGGGTCAATGCTCTAAATTGCTGCACAAAAAAACATAGATCAAACTCTCACTATATCGATGGTTTACCATGGCAGACACGAGTTGTTGACAACCTTCAAAGTATCGCCAAGGAGAGTCACTTGAATTCTAAATGCAAGTGGTAATTGCCTCCTGTTTCTAATTGTTGACTATCTGGACTGATTGTTATTCTCTTCTGACACCTTGAAGGAGAAGCTGGCTTAGGTGATGCAAAGACAGAGAGGACACAGTTAGCTTCCTGATCAATATGCCGGGAAGAGGAGCAAAAAACATCAATGGTCTGATTACGCATGAGAATGTCATCTGCATACAATGAGATCAAAGCCTCTGTGAGCACAGTCTAGGCATGCATGGGGGATCCATCCAGCTTGTGTGGAAGGACAGAGAGCAGAGCCAGGCAAACACATGTACAGACCAGTAACAGGAAGCAGTGAATGGAGATGCATTCATCTTTACCCAAGAGTCCATGAAATCATGTTGCTTTTTATCATCCCATTTGAAATCAATAACGTTGAAATTCTCAATGTAACCGCATAGTGCTACTTCTAGGGGGTTTAGTGTTTAAATACCAAATGACAAGTGACAGGTTGAGTTATGTCTTGCAACTTCAGAAATCCAATGAAATCAAAAATCATAAGGCTACCGCCATTCTTGTCTGATATTGGACATGATGCTAGTCTCCTCACCATATTACATCAGAAAGCTCAGCACACCAGCATCCTCCCAAGCCAGACAGGTATTTCCACTTTCATGTGGACCAAAGAACACACAACCACAATGAAACATATATTCAAAAATTCCGGTACCAGTGTTCTTTCTTCGTATTTCTACATAGGCCAGAGGATTAAGCCAAATCCTTTTTACACAGACTTATTATTTTATAATGTTGTTCTCCTAGATAAGGGCATAAATAAGGGCTTTTAAGACTAATCATGGCATTTTGGGGGGTCTGTTACTGTTTGTACATAACATCCCCACATCTGATCAGCACAGGGTCCAAAGATATGTAGGATAAAAGATTAACTAGGATTGAGAAGGAGGCCTTGTCCTTTCTAAGAGTGGAGAGAGCCCGACTGGAGAGAATGGGCCAGATTCTTCAGTTAGATGAAAGAGCAGTGCACCTGGTGGACTGGCGCTCTGCAACATGTTTGATCCACTGTGGCAGACATCAAAGACTCTGTTGGGGGCTTTGTGTGGAAACCAGCCTGTGAAACACTCCAGCACCAAGTGCCAGTCTACTGTATAGAGTCCCTCTCAGCAGAGGATAAAGCAAAGCTTGGCCAGAGTCCAGGGACTGAAATTATAGCAATTCCACCATATCTAAAGGCAATATAACTCTGAATTGATCCATCAATAATGATAGCAGGAAAAACTCACTGCAATTACCAAGATTGAAATGATGCTGTGTTTATGGCAGGCTGGAACCAGACAACTAAGCACTCTTATACAGAGGTCATTACTGCACATATACATCCATATAAACTTCACGTTGTATTCTATATCTCCATATGTATTGTTAACACCCAACTATACACACAGAGCGTTATTGTGCGTTTGTATCCAAGTGCAGTAAGCTGCTCTGTACATACTCCATTTGAAAAGGACAGCACACACCCACAAACACACAATACCATTTTTGTTAAAAGAGTTGTGTATTTTAATTCCAGAGATGATGTACCATATAAATTGTCTGTCACTCTCCTTTCATTGTTTGTCTTGTAGTGATTCCTTAGACTTTACCCTGAACTCAACTGTGTCTATTTTATGCTAAGGTGACAGTCTGCAGAACAGATTTATACTTCATTTAAATCTTCGTTCACCACCTTGACACCTATACTTTATAACTAATGTTTCAGTTTCCTCCATTTTAACGCTCCAGCTTTAGCAGAAGAATCACATCAATGAGAGACAAGTCTGGAATTGACATTGTTATTCCTGAGTCCTAGCATGCGTCCCATGGCCACTGAACTGTAAAATAAAACTACTGACGACCAACTCAAGTATAATTGGCCCCCGACAATTTAATCAATTGCATCAATAGCAAATTACAATATTCATAATTGATCTCTGGATGGCTCTAGTATAGATCATTCCAGTCTTCATTCCAGGCTTACAGATATTCATGTTGTTCTGAGGACATTCAGAAACTAATTAAATCTCCAAGGAGTGGATCAATGTTTAAGTAGCATGAGAGCACTCAGACAGACACAATCACAATCAGGCAGACATGAGGATACCAACATCTCATTTAATGAATTATTTATAAACTGTACAAAAACAGAGCGTGCTTGTACATGTGAGAGTCGAGGGTCTAAACAAGGCACAGGCAGCAGAGGCCACCGTCTCTACTTCAGCACCATGGACAGAGCCCACGCAGTCAATGCTGAACAGAAAGAAGTCAATTCTGTTGAATTTGCTCACAGCCATAAAGTGAATTGCTTTATAGTTGGCTATCTTAAAATTGATTGATAATCTTCCCTTCCTGTTTTTGGCAATCATTGTGTGGTGAAAATATGTTAGTTTGCTCCTCGGCAGCAGACTACTGTTGCTATCTGGAAGCTCCAACATTCAATCATCATCTAAATTCAAAGCATAAGACGGAGGAGGGATTCAGAAAGACAGGTTTGAAAACTAGAGGCAAACCTTCAGTTGTTTCAAACAGAAGTGTTGATTTATTTCTGATCTTTCACGACCCACGGTTACTGCTGTGTCTTCTTCACACACACTACTCCCCCCTCGACCAGTACCCCAGTCAGGAACCCCCTCCCCTTCTGCAGTTTATCTATCATCCCCTCTAGCCTCTGAGAGTCAGGGGGCTGTGAGATCAGAATCAGACACACACATGCAAACAGGGAGATGAGCTGGGTGGGGCTGAGCAGGGCTTAGGGAGGTTTGTTAGCCAAACAAGGAAGGTGCGAGGCGCTGAAATCTCTCTGTCAGTCAAACTAATTTATGCATGTCACCAAAAAGACTTTAATTGTTTAAATTATGGACAGGGAGACGTGTGTAGAAGTGTGTGTGTGTGTGTGTGCGTGCGTGCATGCTTATGTGTGTGTGCATAGAACACATCCATGTTCAAGAGAACCCCCATTCGTGACCTTCAATTGTAAACAAAGAATATTAAACACACCGTATAACTCAGGGAAACAAAGGCCTCTCCACCACTGTCATCAAATATGTTTCAAGGATTCTTTTTACATGCATGTTAATGCATGTCTGCTGTGCTGACCATCAGGCCAAGATGAATTGAGATCACATAATAACAATGAAGCATACATCATGTTATAATAGTGACTGAGTCTAACTGCAATACACTGTGTTGGTATAATACATTCAAGTCAAACAATATTCAAGTCAACATTCAAGTCATTCAAGTCAAACTATATTTGAGTAGAGGTCTTCATCCATCATAAAATTATGTACATCTTGATGTATCACTACTTGCCATATTGAAATCACCTATCTTTACATCAAGTTATTCTTATTTAGGTAAACAACTTCAATGTCAACATCTCCATGCCATCCGTCACAATGAACTTGGGAGCTCATTAATTGTGAGGCGATGGCGTGTAGTGAGCAGGACAGGAGCTTTATGTAGGAGTTCCACATGATGATGCACGGCTTAATGCAGCCAAGGACACCGGCGTGGCGTGACGGTATTGTGAGGTAACTAACGCTGAGACGCTTATGAGCACCGCAGTCATGGAAACGCTCTGGGACCCCCCTGAGACTTCCCCTTCTGGGGGCCTCTATTACCCAAGGCCCATTCAAACAGCTGACAGCCCCCCGCCCCCAACCAAACACACACAGACACCACCCCTGGCTATGCAAGCATGCTGTCTGGGAGAAGCTGCCTAAAAAGTCCTTGAAGCGGACGGGTGATGAGGAACCACAGCAGCCCATGTGCCAAGCCAGACCCCTCATCCCCTCCCCTGCTCCCCTCCTTTCCTCCATCTCACTGGGCATCTGCTGAGACAGCTGTCCACATCAGAACCCCCGTGTTCTCCTCAGCAGCCTCCTTACTTCGCGAAAACCCAACTAGGAGCCCCTTACACACAATCTAGGAAACAAATAGCCCACTACGAGCTTCTAACACACACAGCATGAAACACTCAGAAGTCTAGATCGGTTTAGATCCTGTGTTGCTTCCCTTTGAAGCCAATCAGCAGTTATTCTAACGGGAGCAGACCGTCAGAATTCTTTTTTAAACCGACATGACTCTAGCTGCGGAAGATGATGCCTGTGTTGATAAGCTCTGTGTTGTGTGTCCATTGAGCTGTTGTGCATGATGAGTGGGTGAGGAGGCTCCTGCCCTTGGCCTTAGTCAGAGAGGGATGAGCCATCTGTGGAGAGGTGGCTGTTGGGCTCCCTCTATTGGTTCACCTCCATCTGTTTCTCAGGAGCCTGGCAGGGACAAGCTGAGGGTCAGAGGTAAGTGACTGGGCTTGTAGATCTGTTACGCTTTCCATAAGTGATTGATTCTAAGAGATAACATTTGATAGAAGTTAAATGCAACACCTGGTGACAGAAACTACTGGCTATAAAAGTGTAATGTTGCCGGTTATTAGGAAAATAATTGTTTGTGTTTGAAATGCTTTCAGACGCTGCAAAGACTTTATTATGTTGGCTCACACAAATAATTCTAGTAGCCTGGTTTGATTGGATATGAGTAATTCTAACAATTTCCTAATCATGTTGCCAGTCAAGTAGCCTACTTCCCAAACACAATTCACTGTGATGAATTATGTATGAACCGAAGTGGCAAAACCCCAACTCATCCATCAGTTTCAGAAATAAATAAACAGAAATGGAATGCATTGAATTCCAGTTCAATCATTGACTGTGCATAAGTGTTTCACAGTGCCATTCGGTTTGTATCGAAATGTGGTTTGATTCAATTTTTCTCATCAAATGGAAATGTTTATCTGCCTAGTTGGATTTGATCCAATATTGGTTATGAAACTCTAAAGAAACAAAAGCAATATCCACAAAGCGATTGCAATTGTGGTAAATAACCTTTATGTTCAAACAAACAATGTGTTCCATGAATGGTGTTTTTTACTGAAACGTAATGGTTGATCCAATCTTTTTATCAAATAGAAGACAAGCCAGTCCCAAAGGAAGACTTGCTGTATTTTTGCTTTAACTCAAATCTCACCTACGTATTGCTGCAATGACTCTGTCAAAAACAGTACTCAAGAGATATGGATAAGATTTTCCCACCTTAATGTTGATCGCAACTACACAAGTTCTGTACAGCTGTCAATTACCTGAACATGTTAGTATTCTAAATACGTTGTTTACAAACATAACTGTAGGATTGCCTATATACCCTCAGGACCAAAATCATTTCAAACGACTTCTTGGAAGTTGACACATAATCTATAGCCACCACTACCAGTTAGTAAATGGATGGGCTAGTTCTTCATTTGATGTCTGGTGCGCCATGTATTGCAATGAAGCTGCAACTCCCAGTTTACACAACTGGCATTATTTCACGTAACATTTTTTCCTATGAACGTCAAAATCAGACAGACACCAGGCCGAGCAGGCTAATCCTTAGTGAGCACATACCCAGAGCAGCACTGATCCTGAGTCAGTACATACCCAGAGCAGCACTGATCCTGAGTCAGTACATACCCAGAGCAGCACTGATCCTGAGTGAGTACATACCCAGAGCAGCACTGGTTGTGTTGGGCTAGCAGATTAAGTTACAGAATGTAATGGAGTCTCACATAACAAACAGAGCGGTTTGGGATTCTGTCAGCATGTTGGACACAGGCCTGACATTTCAGAAGGGACTCATGTTAACCCCTTGTCTTTGACAGAAAGCGAGCCATCTGCTGAAATATGTACGTGCCTGTGTGGGTGTGGGAGCATGTTTATCTTAGAGGCATGAGGTGGTGAGGAGATGTGTTTCTCTTCCCAATAAATAACTCAACTTTGAAAGGTCAAGCAGAATCCATCAGTCTGACAGATAAGAGTAACACATAAGGGGGGTGGGGGTGTGGGGGTGTTTGGACGTTGTCAGGCTGGGTGAAGTCCAGCATTACTACCAAGAACTCCACACAAACTCTTTCAGGCACAGTAGATGAGCGAGCCGGAAAATATAGCCCCCAAAATTCAGAAATGTATAGCAGTCCTACCACCTACTGTATTAAAGCAATATGATTAAATATGATAGCCACGCTTGAAGAGAAATGCAGGGAACAGCAACGTCTCCCAGAAGCCCCCAGTCTCAGTGTGACCTTTCCTGCCAGGATGGTGGGGGGGGTGGAGGGGGTTAGAGGAACTGGTGGGGAAGGAGCTGATGGAGCGATGTCTTTAATGAGCTACGCCAGGGCCATTGTCTCTCCATTTAATTAGCCAATTATGCACACTCCTGTGGGAGAGGGAGCATCTGGGGTCAGGGGGGGGGGGGGGGCTGCCACCATGCCATCCTGTCACACATGGAAGTGGGGGGGTAGGTAAATCACAGGTGAGTTCCTCTGGGGGTGAAGGGAAGGGGGACAGAGCAGACACTGTCCTATTGGGACCCATTACGGGTCAAACTTATTTCAAATATATTCAAAAATCTCTTTTGTCCGTCTGTAAATTGTGTACATCAAATCGGGGAAGGGAAAGCTGGTCCAATTTATTGCTGGGAGCAATCATTTAGACGCAACATACTGTAGCACAAGTCTACAGGGGGTCCTGACTAAGAAACCGCAATGTGCCCATAGAAACAGGACAATAGCTCAACCTTTTTGCCAAAAGAAAAAAGAAAAAAAGGATGTTGCGAGGATGCCATCTGAATCTGAGACCAGTCCACATTCCACTAGTCCTCCATTTTTCACCAGAGACTTCTGATTACAGATTCACTGCCATCTGGTGTGTTTGCTTGTCTCTGCCCATTTCTCACAGGTGCCAGAGCATGGTCCAGTCACCACCACATTGCTGCAACCCCCAAGGATCTGTAGCTACATCTCAGTACATGCTCACAGAAGCTAACCCATGGGAACAGAGCAGTCTATGAGGTGTATAGTCAAGCTGTTTCTCTTGTATGAGGGCCAGAGAATCTTGGGGATACATTTTATACTCTCCACACAAAGCTCTCGAGAAAGACTCCCCCTCCAGTTGACTATAAATCACGATGCCATTTGACCATCCCTATCCACATACTCATATGCATTCTGGAACAGACTTAGTCCCAGGCAAGGAGTGTGCCAGCAGGCAGCTCAGCTGAATCTTATTCTTCACTGCTGCCTGTGGGTTCAGGGAGAAGGAGGTCCGCACAGCCAGGATAACTCTCATGCTTTATCTCTCAACATGGAAACACAGTCAGACCGCACTGAGTGAGGGACACATCAAGTACAGAACCCCAAATAATCCATCATTACTTCTTGTTCACTAGCAAGACTGGCAATGGGGTAGAACCCAGACACGTCCTCTTCCAAGAGTGTGCGCACACACGCTTCTGCAGAAACAGAACTGGGTTCTCCGGGGAATAGTAGAGCTCTTTCTGGGGTGCTAAAGGACAGCTGCAGGGAACGATACACAGTTACATTGACACTGCAGTGGTGTCACTCATGTAGGGACGTGGTGGCTGAGGGGGGTCGACTCAGACTCTTAGAGCCCTACAGTGATCTGGCAACCCCATGCCTCCTCCAGCTCCATAACAGATGCATCAATGCCTCACCAAAGCTCTTAGTCTACCTACTGTAACTTGCAGTGTGCTCGGACAAGAAGGCATGCTTAACTAAAAATGCAGAGGGACCATTGAATTAAACATAAGTAGCCTCTGTTATAGTATGCTAAACACACATGAATGTGGTGTTGGTTGTGAGCTGTTTTGTTGTAATGTTATAGTGCAATTTGAGCTGTGATATTGTTTGAATAATCCAGTGTTATTGTAGTAAATAAAAATGTGTTCATAGTGAACGTGTCTAGGAAAATGACCCTCAACACAAATCTACACTGCATAGTCAAAGAGCAGCCTGTTGGAAACAGCATTCTGTCTGCGTAAATGAAGGCAAAGGCTTCTTTTGTGTACAGATGGTTGAAATAAATTTAAAAAACACACAACAGGGGCAGCACCTCGCCCTGCGTGCCTCCAGACAGGCTCTTTAATCTGAGACAGGGAGCATTGCCTCATTATTTGGTTTACCATAGCCTCCATGTTTTCAATTTTCCAAGAGTCCCACAGTACACCCCCCAGTGCACAGATAGCACTGGCTGCAGGGGAAACACTACCGTTAGAAAATCAAACGTAGTCAAATCGAGATATACTATTAGTCCAACAATGTCCAAACAATAATCGCTTTAAACTTAAACAAATTACATTTTGCATTTTACCAAACCTTTTGTGGCATATCAAGTCCTGCATTCATGAATATAAATTTCCACCTTAAAATTTTGCATTTTACAAAACCTTTTGTCGCATATCAATTCCTGTATTCATGAATATCAATCTGTAAAGGATAGAATGAAAAAACTCTAGTTGGTTTAAGGCTTCTCTCAGTGCTGCAGTCCTCTGTCTTGGGCAATCATAATGATTCATAATAATTCATGAGGGGCTGGATTTAATCCAGTTCAAGAAAACAACATATGCCAATCAGCACACAGTCAGAACCAAAGTGCCCCGGACAGAGGGGCTTGAGAACCCAGCTCAACGGAGGAGAGATCAGCCTGTACTTTTCTGCTCACGGCTCAAGGTCAGTCTTTTCTCTGGCTCCACCCTGGACTGGGTATTCACACTGTGCTCCCAGACACAGTGTGCTTGCTGTCTCAGCATTCTGTCCCCGCCCCCCTCCCCCTTGGTCTGCAAATGGCGCCCTCGCCCTCCTGACCTCCCAGAACTCAGCCTGTCAACCACAACACCCCCGAGCCCTGCCGCAAGGCCCCAGGGACAAATGAATGGAGGGAACTGAAGAGAGAAAGATGAGAAGAACAGGGGGACACTGAGAAAGTACTTGCAAGAAAACAAGAGCAAAAACAAATGGAGGAGTGGGAGGTGGTGGAAAGGTGAAGAGAGAGATTGAAAGGCCTGCTCTCCCCCATTCACAGCGTATACATCACCTCACAGGGCAGATGGCCTTACATCCCTTTCCAGTCACTTTTACACCCATGGCTGCGAGGGGAAAGGGAAAGGCAATTTCCCCCGAAGCCCCCAAACACGCCGTTCCCATTCCCAATTGATAAACTGTACTTTTAAAAGGTGTGGAAGTGAGGGCATTTATCACCAAGGACCAGCACTCGTCTGCATCCCCCCCTCCCCCTCTGTGGAACAGTAAAAGCCAGGAGATGCAAGCACCTCTGATTAATGGCTTTCTCCTTGTGCAGTTAAAGACCAAGCGGTGGGACTACTGTCTGTCAGAGGGGGGGCAGCGATGGGCATCGTGCCCACCTAATTCGCTTACTGAGCACTAGGCAGCTTGCCCACCCATTGAAGACACAGAGCAGACTGTCTCAAGCTGTCCGACTTTTATCTGTGAGATCCACCATGACGGGCATGCCAATGAAGACACCGGGGTTTGGCGGTTCCAGCCCACTGGCCAGAACTCTCCCTCAGTAGTTAAGTTATAGACCAATGGGGGGACTGAAAGTCATGGAGACAGGCCATCCAGAACTTTGCTCAGATATCAATCGAAAGGACAAATGGGAATTCGAATTCGTATGCTCTGCTGTCAATAATGACTTTATGTTCTTGTACTGTAAGGATAACAATGCACAATACCTGTCTGGGTAGTAAATACAAGCCTGCTAACAAGCTGCATACTGTACTTACAAAATACGCATGCTCTAGCTCTAGTTCTGTACCTCACACACACACACACTTTCTCTTTCTCATTGTTGCCCTCTTATGTCCTCTCTCTTCTCTCCCCTCTGTCTCTCTCTCTTTCTCTGTCTCTCTCTTCTCTCTCTGTCTCTCTCTCTCTGTGTCTCTCTGTCTCTCTCTATCGCAGAATTCCATTCTCAAACACTCCTATTGTACTTCAAAAGGAGATGGAGAGAAAAAGGGAGCACATATATTAGGACTATTCACACTCTCTCTCTTCTCTCCATTGATCCCATCCCATTAGAGCTGCTATAAATATTAATAGGGGGCTTTGTTTTAGGAACCTGTGTGAAGATCAGAGAGCAAAACTACAGAAGTATCTGGACATTTATTTTTTGCAGGCAACCTGCAGCATATTCCAGGGGGAGGGGAGAAGGGGGGAGGGGGCAGAGAGGAAAAAAGAGGAAGAGTGGAGCAGGGGGTGGGCGTGGGGGGGAGGAAAGAAAAAGGGGAGGAGAGGGGAGAGGAGCAGGGAGGGAAGCAGAGCATGGGCCCTGCATATAGGCTCCCAGTCAAGGACACCTCAAGGGGAGCAGCTTATGTGAGAGGCCTGATCTAACTCAAGTGAGGCCCTCACAGTCAGACAGACGTGATCCCACCACCTTCACAAGCAAATCGACTCACTGTACACATCCAGGCTCCAGTTCAAACACAGGAGAACCAAAAAACATACCACACCACACAAGACAGATTTTTCTCTATCTGGTGACAAACGCTTAAATCAATTTGAAATTGCCACTCCCATTCTCAAATAAGAATGACCCTCCATGCACTTAACGGGCAGACTCTGGGAGAAACGAAGCCTCCAGAGGAGACAGGGGTCCTAGGTGAGTCCCCGTGGACGTGACCCTCTCGTTCATCCTGGTGGCGTTTAGTCTACTGGAGTCATGTGAGTGTGGCCTCTATTTTCTCCCTGTGACCTACCTGGTAATACCAGCCTGGACGAAGTGTGGGGGCGAAAGCTCCTTTGCTCTTTTAAGAGGCTTTAATGTAGCATCTGAGACTGCGTCAACACACCAACCATCTAGCCTAATGTGGAGAACGCTGAGTGGGACATTCACTCAGATGATCGTCCGGCTCTGATCAGTCAGTCCCCAGTCTGGTTCTGAGGTCTAAAGACTGGGAGGGTTTCTGTTGTTGATGGGGGAACTGGGGAGAAGGGGGGGGCCAGGTGATTTATTGCTTGCGTGTCCTCAATCCCTTTTCGACCCAGAAGCAATGTGTATGACATGGGAGTCATCTCCAGACTTGGGCAGATCAATTCTGCAGGGTGTGTTTTTATGGGAAGTGATGCTTGGCCTGTTGCAGAGACTTCCTGGTCCCCGCCAGGTACTGTCACAGCAGTGGGCGACTGATTTCTAAGCTAAATCTCTTGCCAGGCATGTGTTGCATGTAGAGAATTCTACTTTTGTATGCGCTACATATCCAGGCCAAGTGCCTGCACGTACACACAGCCTTGTCTTCAAGGATCAGACTCAATGTGAGAGCTAGGCAATGTGTGCTCTTGCATTTTCATTCTCCGCGTGATTGTGTGTGTGATTGCATGTGTGACAGTGACCCACTTGAGAACCCCCCAGAAAGACCTGTAAACAAGTTTCCCAGCAGCCACCAGCCCGGGGGCGTGCCTCTGCTGCCCACCACAGCGCCTAGCCCAGCGCCACCCGTGTCACGCTCCGATAGCTCAATTTAAATGGAAATTGGATGAACTGCTTGGAAGTGATCCAGCCATCCAGAACAATTAACCCAAATTACAGGCAGGGCCTTGAAGGTGTCATCTTACTTTGAATAAGCACAGAGGAAAAGATACTGGTATTAAATACTAGTGGAAACAATAGCCTGAAGAATGGAGACGATCCTGTTTTATAATGCCGGTTTTGACCAATCCTTTCTACATATCCTAAACCTAACTAACACATAAAGACACAAGTCCATTGTCAAACAGAGTTCATTACGAAAACTTCTAGGTGTGTTCTACTGTATATGATTACCCACATCAAACGCAGAATAGGCTGTGTGGGTTTCCTCTATTATTAAATAGTACACTGGATGGAGAGTGACAGGGAGGCTCCTAGGCTGACTATCTCATGCATGCTCATTGTACAGTGATGCTCCACAGTCTAGCTCAGGATGGATAACCAGAGCAGCGGGGAGGTGGGGACTGCAGCAAGGCACAGAGGGAGACAGCTAGTGCATAATGCACCTGTCTCAGGGAAGCTTCTCTCAGCTCTGATTTATAAAAAGCACAGCAGGCTATGTCAAGAGAAGTCACCAGTGAACCATCAAGCTCCATCTTGGTTTCAGAATCGATACACATGGCAAAGGACTCTCGACAGGGCCCAATTCAGGGGAGAAGTGTCATGTCACAGAGGGTTCAGCCAGGGGCATCTAGTGAGACTGCTGTAATATTTTAGATGGGGAAAAACGAGACATGACTGGAGTTTCATATACATTCTCTCAATCCAAACTAAATAACAGACAGAGGTTGTATGTAATGAAACAGGCTCACTTATTCCGTTCTTTACACAGGCAAGTTGCTGAAAAAAAAAAAAAAAATTGACATATAGGAACCTGTGAATGTTGTTCTATTAATTAGGAGAAACACTCTTCTTCATCCTTTCTCTGTGACACACGATTATTATACGCACAAATATTCACCTAAAATTTCCTCCATCACATCCAAAATACATCATGCACTGCGCTCATGCACACAGGTATTTAAGCATGAAAGGAGAGCAGGACTGAACTGGTCAGGAGGCTGGGGATGTGTGGTGGACAAAGAACATGGAGGAGAGGGAGGGGAAGGGGCACTCTGAAAGCAGCAGTCTGAATACAAGGGACAGACCTCTGGCTCTTGTGAGTCAGTCAGGTAATGGGTGAAATTGTGTCTGCTGCGGAGCTTATAAATGGCAGTGCTGGCTGTATTTATCTTTGTCTCAGACTATCCCACTGGGAGATGGGAATGGCAAAATGAGAATCAACAGCTCCCCAGCCCACGTTTCCTCATCTCCCCTCCCCCTGTGCACCCTTGTTTCACCTCCAGTCTGGTCATTTCATCTCTTTCCACTCCACAGCAACATGTGAGAGAAACTGATGAATATAGAGTGAGGTGAGCAGGCAGGCTCTGCCCCTGTATGTCAGACTCTCCTCTGGTCATTTCAATAGGGCTTGTGCAAACCCAAATAAACCTTTGAACATTTCTCCAGTTGCATTTACATACACAGATATGATACTCGTACTGTGACTTTTGAGAACAATTATCTTTAATCCCTAAGAACTGCACACTTCACTTTAGATACTGACTATTCCACGTCCACCAAAACTGGGGATTTTCCACTCAGCCAATGGCAGGGTTTCTTTTTAAGTACTGCTGTTATTTTGAACACTTAGACCATACCATGGTTCTACACCTCAGACAATGAAATCTATGGTGTGTTAAAACTGGGATGGGGAATTCATATGGAGGATAGGGACAATAATACAAGTATTTCAAGCTTTATTGTAATTCTTCTCTTATCCCTGTCCCCCATGACTGCCAGTGAGCCAACCAGGATTGCAATTATGGTTGTACCCCATGTGAGATGGAGTTGATTGCTTGGACAAATTTGCTAAGTAACAAGGCAATTTACTTCTGTGGGCCACAAGCGGATTGGGTTGAGTTAAGTTGAGGTTTGTGTGAGGTTGGAAGGCTCTTCACAGTTACTCTCCAGTGACGAGGACAGCAATGCCAGTGGCTTGCCAGCCGGTCTGGTCTACAACTGAAGTAATCGCTTTGTTAGCAATTACACCTGTAAACCAATCAGCAAGTTCATCAAGGCGTAGATTTAGCACTTTCCTAATGCAACAAACACCTGCAATAAATCATGGTTCCGCAGATTTTTTTAATCAGATGTTCCCTTGGTGTGAAGTGTGTTAACAGTGACCAAACACTGTAGGAGCAAAATGGCTAAATCTAGTATTTTTTGTCCTCATGTTAGTGGTCTCTCACAGTTTGAAAATCTTATAAGATTTTTAAAAATCGTTTAGTGTGTCCCCAGCATTAATGAGAAATGTAATTTCCATATACTATAATCACAGACCATAACAGACTGGCAGTGACCTATGAACTGGTGAGGCATGAAAATAAGAATTTGTTAATTCATTTTGAACTTAATGATCAAAGATTATTGTGACAATGCTGAGCACCAGAGAAATGGCCACTCAGTTCCTATTCACTGCATTTTGTTCATAATGTACTTTGATCTGTCTTAATACAAAGGCAGGGAAAGAAAATTGGGGAGGGTTAGGGTAAAGAAGAGGAATTTGTCTAGGAACAAAAGGACATTCTAAAGTGACAAGTCAATGACTCTTATGAAAGACTAGTGACAGGTTCAGCGAGGCGGCTGCGTCTATCTTGGCAGCGGAAGGAATTGCATTCTGTAGCCATGACGGTTCACAAACCCGAGGTGCAGACATTACGTCTGAGCCAATATAGACTGAGATCTAAGGTAAGTGGCAGTAAAATAAAAAACTCAAAAGGGTGCATGAGTGTCAGTTTGGGCTGTGGTTTTAAAAACACACCCTGAATTCCTAGCTTGTCTTCCATTGCCGCCTGGACGAGCACTCCATCGTTGATTAAATACGATATATTGCCAACCATACTGTTCAATAGGGTTTTTGTGGCGATGTGGCGTTGTACATACCTTTCTAATTTACCTGTGGCCAAAATGAGTACCCAGTTCGATGAAAACATTCAACATCCCAACTTGTGACACCTTATTCTGAAAACAAACGGAATATCGCTTTTGTTAGAGCACAAGGAAGCAGCATAAAACCAACGAACAGATGAAGCGCTGTTTTCTTAAAACGTCTACTTAATGATAGATCACGCCCACTAAAGTGAGAGCGAGGAGAGAGTTGTTGAAGAGGCCTTTGAACCTTCCTAAAAGCACATGGGGCAAGCAACAAAAGACCGAATCCACAGGAGGAAGCTGCTACTAATAGGAGTAGACACTTTTATTTGCATACGTATTCCCCATGAACATCACTAAAATCAAATTGAATCAATCAGCCATTTTAATCACAACTGCATGCTATGTGCAGCTCATGCTTGAACCAAAAAATGAATTGACACCCACAACCACTCTTTATATCTGGACCTGCCCTTTAAGGCTGAGAAAGAATTACAATTTTGAATGTAAACGCTTTTGCTTTGATGCAAGTTATCTAAAAACCAAGATGGCATTCTCATTTTACCACAGTGAGCAAGAGATGTAACCCAAACAAACAAAGATGAAGAAAACACCCACATGGATTCCTGCGTGATGCACATCACCTACCCGTCCTTCCACTCTGCATATCTCTCCAGTGCATCCCAGATGTGTGAACACAGCAGGAGAGGATGCCTGGCGTGGTCCATCCTTTGTTTCTCTATCTTTCTCTTTCTTTCTCTCTCTCTCTCTCTCTCTCTCTCTCTCTCTCTCTCTCTCTCTCTCTCTCTGTCTCTCTCTCTCTTTCTCTCTGTCTCTCTCTATCTCTCTCTTTATCTCTCTCTCTCTCTCTCTCTCTCTCTCTCTGTCTCTCTCTCTCTCTTTATCTCTCTGTCTCTCTCTCTCTCTCTCTGTATCTCTCTCTGTATCTCTCTCTGTATCTCTCTCTGTATCTCTCTCTCTCTATGTCTCGCTCTCTCTCTCTGTCTGTCTCTCTATCTCTCTCTCTGTCTGTCTCTCTATCTCTCTCTCTGTCTCTCTCTTTATCTCTCTCTATCTCTCTGTGTCACTCCTCCACCCTCTGATTTTTCTGAAGTGAATCCTCTCTGAGTCTACCTTTATCTCCTGTGGCTGTTTTAGATTTGCTGTGACTTGACAACCTCTTACAGCTCAGTAGTCTTGTCTACCTGATGACAACACCTGAAGTGAGCATTTTGATTATGTACACTGTATTGAAACAGAGGTTTGGAAGGGATGTGTATCAGAAGTATTCTCTGCTGTATATTCCAGCCACGTGAAGCCGATAGAGAAGGCAATGTCTCTAAAGGGATTTCTATCATCTCTCCCAGACCTTGATACCAGCTTTAAAATGAAGCCTGTTCGTCTCCTTTATCCAGCCTGGTATACTGGGGACGGGTGATTAGATTGAAGGGCCCAGCACAGGGGATATGGGCCCACTCCACGGCTCTGAGACGAAAAGCAATGTTCCACAAGACTACACATTCATTACTCAAAATAAATCTCCATTACACAAATGCTGCATGCATAATTATAGGCATAATTATAATTGTGATTATTTTCTCCTCCAGCCAAACTACCCAAAGTGTGATTGACACCAAGAAACTGTGGAAGACTACCACAGACACGTTAAAATAAATAAAAAGTCACATGCACTCACACATTGGAAATCCTTTACATGTGTCTCAAACAAGCATTGTAACAGAGGAAGAAAACTATTAGATTTGGGGCACGGATGGCTACTAACCAGATGCCCAACATGACTGACCAAATCCAAAACCATGTCTTGTTGACTGTAATCTGCAAAAAGCATCCTAATGTTTCAAAGAACTCTAAACTCAGACAGACTCTAGCACCTGTGAATTCCAAGCGGCTGGTGGCTAGGGAAGGAGATGGAAGGGGGAGGCTTTGATATGGGTCAGCTGGTTCCAGGAGACTGAACTCAGACTCTCACCCACTGTGAGCCAACAGGCTTCAAATTAACAAGACTGAATTGTAAAAATGAGGGATAGAACAGCAGCTATAAACCATCACAAACACACACACACACACACAAACACACACACACAGACAGAGAAACACACACACAGTTGCTGAGTGAGTAAGGGTCTTGGCCTATCCCTTCAAAAGGACCCGATTATCGCCAAAGCCTTGATGTGTCCAACAGTGGAGCCATCCTGCTGGCAGGGCAAAATGTCTGTTGAGATGGAGAGAGCATTATTACCAGGCTGGCTCTGGGTCTGGACACCACTTGATGTGTACCTTTCATCTCCAAAGCCATCTCCCAGGGAAACAATAACCATCCTCTCTCTTTTGAACACTCCAGGTGGGGCAGTGGAGCTGACATGAATTGAGCAGGTGACACATGGTCTTACACATTTTATTCATGTACCAGTCTTTGCTCAATATGTGTGGCAAAACTAATGTCAGCAGGTTTGATACATATGCTAACAACCACAGTTTGCATGGCTTCTTTTACATTTTAATGGGATTGCTGAGAATGTTAGATAAGACCATAGACAGGCAGTAGAGGATTTCTATAGTTGTGTCATGGGTTACCAATGGCAACATTTCCAGGCTGATGTAATCTAGAACTGCCCTTTGGAATCCAATCTATCAGATCCACATGGCTTCACTCAGAAAAAGTTCTGTCAAAAGACCAATGAAGACAGGAGTCAAGAATCTAGATATGTTTACATTTATTGTGCAGTGACTTCTATATACATATACATTTTATACACACCTAATTTACATAAACTGAAATAAATTAATCTGCTAAGGTTCAAATATTCATCTTTCATGTCAACTTTAGTGCTAATATGTGAGTAGAGTGAGAAAAGGAGCACAATGAATAGTGATCAGGAGATAAATACAGCATGTACGACACAGTTAAAGCCATAATCCACCGTTAGTAAATCAGTGCCACACAGCTCTAGCTTGCAAGCTAGCTCCAATTTATCTGATTGATGTTCTACCCAACACAGCTAGCAAGCTCTGAGTTCTTTGAGGGATCGTCTTACTAACAACACAGCTAGCTTTGTTGAGGAGGAGCACTGTCATCTTGTTGTACTACCACAGTCGCATGGCCAGTTGGGCTAACAGTGGATGTTTACATTTAAATGTAAAACTACAGTGTTTCAATATTTCACGCAGTATTTCATTTGTTAAAAGGTCAAACAACTATTGCACTAAATACTTCTGACACATTGACACAATTTTAAACATAAAGTAAACAAAAAAATATAACAGAAAACACCAAATCTCTATAAAAATGTTTTTTTCTATAATAAGCAAAGGTGCAATTCATCAGTAGCGTACATTTTGTGTTTGCAAACAATATAAAGAATACAAAATACATGACTATAGGGTCTGTGGCCCTGACAGAGCAGTAAACCACTGGAGATCTGCTCTCTCAGGGCCCCTCCTGTCCAAGGGCTAGCAGTAGCACACACACTGACCGGCCTGATGCCAGCTACCCAGCAGACTGGAACTGACAGTAAAAACTAATCTACTGCTAGGCTAGCTTATAATAGATACACACCAATACAGACTAGTGTGACATGCCTTACAAACACGTAACAACAAGTAGAGATTTTAGCCTCCCTCATACCATACAGCAGAAGCACGTATCTACTATGAGACGATAATAGAGTTCAGTACTAACCGCTGCAGGCAGTGACTCTACGCTATTAAAGCATGCAGCGTGTTGAGGATCTACAGTACTAGTCAGTGGTGGTCACTGTGGAGGTAACCGTGGTAACGGTGGATTCCATCTGGACTGTGGCTAGACTGTCTGAGATGGTAAAATCCAGGGCTAGGATTCTTTAGGTCCCAATCTCCATGACCAGAGGTCTATTTTCTCCAGGGCTCTTTTCATTCTTTTTTTTCTTGTTGTTCAGGAGTTGCTGGACCGTATTTAGCCAAGCTCCTACATTCAGGGAAACCACCCTGCCCTGAGCCTGCGCGTGCTGCACAGCTATCATGCCACCAGCACAAACAGGAGAGTCTGATTATTGCACACAAGCTCTGAACTTGCAGTTGTTCATGCAGATGTATGAGAAACAGCACTACACTCCGGGACCTGTGGTCTCTCACTATGTGACATGAATCAGACGCTTCTTTGGAAGACTGTCTACAATACGTTGTTCAGTGGTTGGGAACATACAACTATGTGACACACTCCTTAGGCTCCTACATGGTTAGTATTACACACAGGCTGAGGTTAGTCTATACTGACACTTTAGAAAAACCACACGGGAGACTTGACACTAAACTATTGACAGTGATTACATTGCTTTGTTTTGACATCAGTAGAAAAAGAGGGTGTGGTCTAGTCTCTAACAGGAAGTGATTATGGCACTGTTGATTTAACCATAATTGCACTGAGGATGAAATAAGACGTGATTCTGTGGGAATCTTGACTACCGCTCTCTTCCTAACGCTTTTAAGACAAAACATCTGGTTACATCCAATCCGTATCCAACATTCCAGACATGGTTTCTGTTAAAACACAAAAACGACACGCACAGATAAAATCCCTGCGCCAACGTAAAGAAGGGGCCCTGGATCTCCAGCGTTCTGCTGGGGGAGCAGAGGAGAACCGTGAAGGGGAACTAGCAACACGTTAAAACTACTCTGCACTCCGCAATGAGCACAGCAAGCATTTTCCTCAGTACGTTCATGCACAAATGAACAGATGAGTGGATAGTAAGGCCCAAAAAACTGTGGATGGGAAGGGTTGGGGGGTGGGGTGGGGGGGTTAGGTGTCTGACAGGGTGTGGCTCCCGGTCCCTCTCCCTGCTCAGGGGGACTGGGATCCAGACCTGTAGCTCTTGAAGCTGCCCAGCAGGCTCTGGACCCCCTTCCTGACCCGGCGGGCCACCGAGTCAGTGGGGGGTGTGGGCAGGCAGGAGCCCAGGCTAGGGGGCCGTGCATCCAGACACTTCTGGTAGCGCAGCTGTGGAACACAGGATCCACACACAGTGGCTTAACACATGCAGCTCATATCAAAGAACATGGTGGCCAGAACCAGTCAACCACCTACGTCACTGTAACCTCAATACTTCATACCAACGAGCTGTTCCACTGATTCATTAGCTACCCCCTGTGAAACTGCTCAAGTCTAGACAGGTGTGTGTATGTGTGTGTGTGTGTGTGTGAGTGAGAGTGCTCACCATGCAGGCAGCCTGGACAGCCTCACTCAGACTGGCAGCGTTGGGCTCGCACCAGAACATGTGACAGATGAAGTCCCCCGGGCCCTCGGCCATGATGAAGGCGAAGGTGTGGACGTCCTTCCCCACGCCCATGAAGGACAGGAAACGCACCCTGCACTCCGACAGCACTTCCTGCGTCTGGGGAACACACGGGACAAACGCGGCCATGAGGTGAAAGGCACATGCTCCACTGGCCCCTTTGATAAATGACAAAGCTTGGCTGTTTTTCTTGAGGTCATCCCTCTGCGGAGAGAGTGGCGTACCTCTCTGGTGAGTATGGTGAGAGTGGCAGGAGCCACGTTGACAGACACGGGGGTCCAATCCTGCTTCCCTTTGCTGTTCATTGCAATCGCCAGAGCCTCGTTGACTGTGTCCATGCCTGAAACCACAGAGCAGAAAAATATTACTGCCTAGCCTCCAGACAGACAGATAAATGGCATAGGAAGACACACAGCAAAGCAAAGCCACACACTGTCACATATACAAAGAGCCTGCCAACTTGTTGGACTGGTGCCCCAGTCAAAGCCACAAAGCTCACCAAACTGATATGTGAAGAAGAGCTTTCCTTACCCATGCTTCCCTTACCTACTGGCTTTGCCACAGGTACGTTACCAAGGTAATAGACCAGGAAGCGCTGGAAAAGTTCATTCTTGGGAACAGGGAACTCTGTTGACAAAGAAAAAAAAGGATGAACACGACTTTGTGATTGAGGATAGTCATTTGGAGCAGTGCTGCAGTATGAGCATGACATGAATGAGAAGCAGTATTGTACCTTGAACAGGGATGTCCATGGGTTTGCATGGGTCAGAGTTCAGTCTGCTCAGCCCAGGCTTGGTTGATTTCCTCTCTGTCATTATCTAAGGACACAGGGTCAGAGAGAGGAGTCAAAGCTCTGTGTGGAGAGGTTAAATGTCAGATGAGACAGGTCAGATGAGAATGTGATTGGGGGAAACTCACCTTGGAGCACATGTCATGAAGGCTCGTAGCGATGTTCTTGGCAGGAGAGTCACAGCGGAAGACGTGACACTTCAGGACCTGGGTTAGGTTGTCTCTTGCCACATAAGCAAAATCTCTGTACGTACAACATACAAAAATACATACGTCATATACAGATGTATGAATGCACATATCGCCAATCTACTTACGAAACACATAAGAATGATGGTAAAATACTGCACAGTGCTACTAAAAGAAGCCAAAAATGGCTGTACTATACCTTTCCCTGCACACGGCATCAAAATGCAGCAAGAAAGAAAATATAGGTATGTTAAAGCAGAGCACGTTCACCATTGCCTGGGTGGACTGAACGTCCACAAGGGATTTCCAAAGACCCATAACGGCTGTACCACACACAGGCCACCAGGGGGCAGTGGTGAATCACAGCTTCTTTTTTCTCAGCAGAGTATTACTGAGTGAAAGAGTTTCTGTGGGATGCAGTGCCTCTGCTATGACTCATAATGACCCAACCAGCTGGATGTGTATTACTTTTAATGGCCCAATTACAACAGTGCAAATACCACCACATACAGCAGTCTAAGATGAGGAAACTGTACTGCATGGCTAATTGGGAGAAGTAAAAACTATTAGCATAATAACAGACTAATCATATGTAATATTTCTGAAGTAGGTATAAATGTAAGATGAAGTAACTGCTGCATTACCGTTAATACTATAATGCCATACAATATGGCTGAGTAGTCCATAACGAGCTGAGAATGAAACTGGGAAGGAACACTGATCTGGTGCGGTGCTGGTAGCGTGACAGCGGAGGTGGCACACTGACCTGCCATTGTCTCTGCCGACGCCCCACACACGGATGCTGTGGATGGGCTGGGAGTGCAGCAGGGTCTGCCCCAGGGGGTCGATCAGGTTCATGGTGTCATTCTCCAGGACCATCAGCATGTCCTTACCCTGGGAAAACAAACAAACACTCCTCATAACACCATCCTCCTGATCCACAAGCCTGTCTGTATCTCACGAGTAAACGTGTGATTGTTATACAGGCCTAGCCCTCGATAATATTTGTCAAACTCGCAAGTCTCAAGACAGGCTTGGAGAGCTATTAGCGCTTCAGAGCCTCAGACAGGAAGTCTGGAGTCACGCCTCTTCCTGTGTGCTCCTCCTCACCTCCCCCCAGATGCCTGCTGTGTCGTGGAGATTGTGTTTGTGGTAAGACAGCTGTCTGATGCAGTTGTTCACGGCAACGCTGCTCTTTCCCAGTGCCATATCCTCTTCGGACATCTCCACCCAGCCCAGGGAGCGCACGGCGAAACACTGGCACCATGCGCGCGCGCACACACACGCGCACACACACACACAAAGGCAAGCATAGACAGCAGGCGCAGGAAACAGGAGAGAAAGAGGGGAGGGAAACAGTCCAGTTATGAAAGGGAGGAGTTGTGTTGACATCCACGATCAGACTGAAGACCCTTCCTTCTGGAGTAGTGTGGTAGTGTGGTGACAAGATGTGTTTCTGAGAGAGAGGAAGTCCATGTACTTTAGCCTCCAGATCGGTGCAAAGAGGACCAAGCTTCTCCTCCTCCTCGGAGTGGGAACAGTTATAGCTACACAGAAACATACAGAGGTAACAGTGAGATTTACAACTGTCGAATGTTACAGCCAACACGATCACTGTTTGGATCTGTTATCAACGTACTTGAGGTTGATGGAGGCATAGCGCAGTGTTGCTCCCTCAAACTCCTTCAGGCTCTGGTCAGACGCCACCTCTCCCTCCTCCTAAGACAAACAACAACACTAAGGTTAGATATGTAGACAACTCTTTCACCGGGCTCACACATCAACAACTGCTGCCCAATTTTGGCTGACTAAATCCTAGACTAGATGCAACCAAATGGTATGTGTGACCTGATGAAATACCAATATTGGAAACATTGTCCAGGTTGAGTTACCTTCCATGTTTCTTCCTCTACAGCGCCTTCATCCGGGTTAGACATATCCCCCCAGGTCTCCTAGGAGAAGCAAGAATGGTTTCAAATAAGCATAACAGGAAAGCACAACATGCAAAAGGGACAAGCTCACAACCCATGTCCGCGTAGTACTTTACAGCCTCGATACGTGTAGAACCTCACCTCTGGTTCCTCACATGGAGTGGTCTCCAGGGACATGCTGGAGGACATGATGGAGTCCCCCCCCGGCTTATCCAGGGGGGATGGAGGATCCCACTGGGTGGTTCCTGTGGGGATGTGCCAGTAATACGTGCCTGAGGTGTCTCGGACACGCATCCAGCCCGATGGCAGGTCTGTGTCTGTCTCAAACGCATTGGAATCCCAGAAGGACTCTGGGAAAGAGGAGAGAGGAAAAAAGGTTATAGAGAAGATGTAAAAATAAGTGACAAATCATTGAAAACATTCAAAGTGGGGAACGATCTCTGGATCCTCACTGACCTCTGTTTCCATTGGGCGAGCCTTCAGCAGGGCCATCCTGAGACAGTGCAGCCCAGTTGGATTCCTCATCACTCGACGTGCCGTTCTCATTGGAGAACAGCAGACAAGCACTTCTACCCGTCACGCCTCCATCTTGATCCAACTCCGCGTGGCTCTGCTCTGACTCTTTCTTTCCGCTGGTACGAGTCAAGCTCTCTTCGTCTCCCTCAGACTTCTCCTTTTCTTTGTCGTCCTCATCCCCCTCTTTATCCTCAGAGGATTCAAGAGAGTCGATGAGTATTGGATCGTTGAGGAGGGTCTTGGACTCCTCTTCGGTCAGGCCCAGGGCATGGATGGTCTTGGGGGACACGGTGTGTTCCTCGTTCCCCTGTTGCTCTTCCTGAGTGGTGTTCTGCGGCGGGTGATCGTCCTCGTTTCCATTGAGGTTGATGTTGCAGTTGTGATCCTGGTCCTGGTGCTTCTCTGCTACCTTGCGCAGCTGGTTCTGGCCATCTTTGACCCACTTGGCATTGCTACCAGTTGACTCCTGGTCACTCCAATTGCTGCTGTCATTCAGCTTGTTCTTCAATTCTTCATCCTGTCGCTGGTTGTTGAGTACGTATGACACCTCATCATCATGACCACCCATGGTACCATGCAGCAGCCTGGAGAACATGGTGAAAATAGCTTACTGATAACGAAGTAAATAACCTACCTTTTATACTATTCAACGGCACCGCTTTATCTGTTTGAGTGTCAAGCGCTCAACGTTGTGCGAGGTGGAACATAGCTTGTCCATTCAATAACTTGACGTGACATTGACACGTATAGAAAGCGACACTATACGTGACCCAAAGATATGTAGCAACCATTAGCTCGCTAGCACATTTTGGCCTTGTCTAGACCCTAACGTATTTGCAATGGAACATCATGTAAGCCATGGAGGGAAGTACAAAAATGTGCAAGCTTTATACCATTCGAAGAAAACAATGTGTTTTGTGTCCGCTTTTCTTTAACTTGCATCTGATCAGTCATGGCCCTTGATAGCCATTACCAGCTTGAATTAGCTACTCGTAGCGCACCATCCGCCATCATCAGCAGCACTGCAGCACCCTTGGTACTAGCTAGCATGGCTGAGCTAGCGGGCTAGATGATCGGAGACAAAAATACTATCCTAAAGCAAGATATCTTGAATATCACCATTGATAATACATTCCACTTACTTGCGATGTTTGTGTCCTTTTTCCAATATATATCGTTATGGTTACATATTTCCACAAATTGCGGGCATTTTCTGCGATGGCTTGTCTGTGTTGTGGAGTCAAGTGATGGAGATGGAGGCTGGGTCCTGCGTCACTGACTTGTCACGCAGTCGCCACAGTAAGAAAAAAAGAAAAAAAAACGTATTTGTAACTGCGTTTAGATTTTAAATCGCATAGCCGTGCGTGTGAAAATCTAGCTATCCATATAACAAATAATCGGACATTATATTAACGTAATAATTGTTACATATTCATAAATCACTTATCCAATGTGG
This sequence comes from Hypomesus transpacificus, assembly GCF_021917145.1. Classification (NCBI taxonomy): domain Eukaryota; kingdom Metazoa; phylum Chordata; class Actinopteri; order Osmeriformes; family Osmeridae; genus Hypomesus; species Hypomesus transpacificus. Next base: position 13,220,919 of record NC_061074.1, on the reverse strand, counting down.
GCATGTTACATCCAGGGCTCGCAACTTTCCCACTATGACATGTGAATACACAATTTTCTTGCTTGTTTCATGGTGGGGCTGTAGTAAAAAAGTTTCTAAAGGTTTAAAAATGTTTTCTACAAAACGTTCTGAAAGTTTGAAAAAATATTTGCATCATTGATGAGTACTCAATGAGGAATCTACTGAACTCTGCTCTGCAGGCTTACCTGTTCTCCCCTCATCTACTTTCACTGAGTGTTTCAAAAAAACTTTTGAAAGGTTGAAAATATTTTACATAAGTTTTACATAGTAAAAACTGCAATAATCGTTGTCACCATTGAACAGTTTTGAAAACTACAAGCCCTTTTGTGTACAGGGATAAACAAGAAGCCAACTTTTTTTTAGACGAGATGCAGATTTCTCTTTTTAATATACTTTTATATAAATTACATACATTTGTATGGTATAAGACATGCTTGTTTTTGGCTTTTACCCCTGTGATTCAGCACAAACAAGCAAGCTAGTGGAGGTACAGAAAGAATGCATGTTATAAAATAAAAAAACAAAGCAGTTTAAGATGATGAGCCAAAGATGGAAATAACCCAGGGGGGTTACAAACAATGTATTAAAGTAAAAAAGCAAGCGGAAACAAAGTGACAGATGGCCAAATGTAAATGTTATCTCCCCTCATTGTCCGTTGCATCTTCATCCTTCTGTGAAATGCTGGAAGTTGCCTGAGGCATAAACACAATGGTGGAACACAAGCAAGCTGGTAAAAGAACAACACAAAGAAGAAGACATGAACACAATGGATTATTCCTTTATGAAATACAAGTACAACAGTAACCACCAAAGTGAGAATTTCTGATGCAGCAAATAAAGTCACATTTGGCCGGACTTACAGTTCAGCTCCAGGTGATTGCAGAGACAAGTCTAAACAAAGCTGTGGTTTAGGAGGACAACCTCCCAGATTACACATCCTTACAACTCCATGAATGGAGTAACACTGTCAAAGTACACATGTAGAGACAAATGAATTCCTTTCTTCATCCTAACTCCCTGGAGAACACTGTTGAAACATTTGGTCTGACAGAGGCTTACAGCAGAGGCAGTAGTCATACAACCCAATTGCATACATATAACTTGCCCTTAATACGACAAACAACAAACAAAACAACCAGTTTTTTTTTTTTTTTTCCCCACAAGACGAGATTCTGGATCATATAACACGTAATGTTTTCATAAGAGCCTCCATTATCATATATAGGTATGAGGGCGCAGGCCGCGTTACAGTGTCTGACCTTAGATAGTGAGCCCCATCCAGAGGTAAAGGAAAGGTTCAACATTAAAGGAAGCAGTGGAACACTGACCAGGTCACAGTCACACAGGGACAGACAGAGGCTGCTACTTAGTCCACATGATTGAGACACAAACAGTCTGGACAGTCAATTCATGATTCCTGCAAGGATGTGATGATGCAACGTAATTCCTGCAAGGGCGTGACGATGCAAGAATGTCAAAGATGTTGAGAATACGAATAAAAATAAGTCTTGGTAAGTCGAGGGGGGGGGGGGGGGGGGGGGGAAGAAAGCTAAATTAAAATCAAACCCAAGAATAAAATAAGTGACTGTTGCGGTTTTCATTTCAGAGAAGTGACAGTGGCGTTGAGAGCAGCAGTAAGTAGTGACAGTAAGAGTTTAAGGCAATACTGGTAAGCACCACATCTCTGGGTGATATTCCCGAGGATATCTGGGGCTTCGGGGTCGGGGTGGTGGTGGTGGGGGGGGGGGGGGGCGTTCAAGGTGAAAAGGCTGTTTCACTTGTCCTGCATCTTTTCCAGGATGGGTACGATCATGTCAAACTTAGGTCTTTTGGCCGGATCTTCATTCATGCAGATCTTCATGAGCTTGCAGATGTGGGGTGAGATGCCAGGCGGGATGGTGGGCCTGAGGCCTTCCAGGGCCACCTTAGGGCAGAAGACCAGACGGGAACATCAGATGGACTCTGAGAGCAACAAGAACTAACACCAGACCGACAGGTGCCCTCACCTTCATGCCGATTTCCATGTTGGAGAGGTCAGCAAAGGGCACTTCTCTGGTGACCAGCTCCCAAAGCAACACGGCAAAGCTCCACATGTCAGATGACCTTCTGTTGATCTCCTCAGGCTTCTTCTGCAGGGCTGCACATGACGGGGACAGGCGAAAAGATCATTCAAAAGAAACAAACCTTCACAAGGAAATACAAAAATCTGTCTATCTCAATGGAGAGACCCCCCCCCCCCCCCCGCCCAGCTTCGAAATGTGTGGGAGGTGTACCTTCAGGAGCGACCCAGGCTGGAGAGTACATCCTACCAGGACACTGGAAGGAGAACTTAACGTCTGACATGCTAATTCGGGCTGTCATGTCCTCATCAATCTGTCAACATATTTCAGGGACACAAAGGATTGGTGTGTTACTCACAGAAAGCTTTCTGAAACACATGACAATAGGCCACCGACGAACAGATTTGACACGCCACTGACGGATAACAAAGGCAGAAACAAAGCCTTCTGTCATTGGTGGTGAGCTGTTCCGACGATCGCCCTTAGTGAAGCTTTAGGAAGTGTGTGACCAGTTCTCACCATGACACTCTTGCTGTTAAGATAGTGGCGAGGGATCATTGGCTCCAGGGTGTGCAGGAAGGCCATCCCACAGGCGATGTCCAGAGCAAACTTCACCGCTTGTGTCTGGTCAACAACAAAGTCTGGCAGGAGGAGGAGGACACAAACATGTCATCTCAGTCATGCTGGACAGTGTGACCAGGCCAGACTTCTAGGGGGCTGCGCTCTACAGAGCTGTGCGAGGGCTGGTACTCACTGGTGCCCTCGTGCAGCACGTTGTAGAGGGAGCCGTAGGGCATCCAGTGTGTGATGATGATGGGGTGGGGCGCGGGAGGAGCCTGGCAACCCCCCAACATGGGCAGCACGTTTGGATGGGAGAATATCCTGGGATGAGCCCAAGGAGGACAGACAAACAGTGGGGAGGAGGCAGACAGGAACAGGATCGGGACATAAATAGGATTGCATTGGGGACAATCCAAAATGAAACCAATTGACGTACATACGCGCAAGATTAAATCAATCAAAAGGAAAGGGTAACGAAAGGATGGCAGACATTATACTTGGAACATCACATGACAAACATCGTCACACAACAATGTCAAAACACAGCATGACTACCTGAGCTTGGGGTACTCTTCGTTGAAGTCTCTGCTCTTCCTGGTGGTCCAGTCTCGAACCTTCAACACTTTCACTACTACCTCGTTTCCCTGCCAACGGCCTTGCCACAACTAAGGAACAATAAGACTGCCTCAGCTCCCAAGGGAACACTCCACATAATGACAAAAGGACTTTGTACATTTGAGATATTTAATACAAAACATGTTTACCTCTCCAGACTGGTTCTCATTGATCTTAGCCAGGAGGGAGAGCTGTTTGAAGTCAATGCCAGCGTGCTTGTTCAGAGTGCCATTACCTGCATGCGCACAAACACAAGACAGGACTAAGGCGACAAGAAAAAAAGCTCGAAAGAACAGCTTTTGAAACGTCGCACACTGGCGTGGGAAAGTTCGCTGCCACATAGGAGAGTGCAAGCGAGGCCAACATGGAAAACGTCTTTGTTCATCCATTCTTTCACACAGAGCTTTATATTTCAACCAGTCCTGCTAGGGAGCCATTGTGATGGGTGTTCAGTAGGACTCACGTGGTCGAGTCCTGGTGGTGCCTTTCCAGAAGGAGTCCTTGAAGGGAACCTTGCTCAGGCTCTGCCCCATCTTCTCTGCCTTCTCTGAGAGAACCAGACAGACCATACGGTGAACACCACCAAACGACACGGTGGACGGATAAGAAATGAGAGGATTCTGTTTCTATGAGCTGAAGGTGTGAGGCGATGTGCAGTATGAGGGGATGTGTCTTGGAAGCACTACCTTTGAGAAGGTCAAGCAGGTGCGGTTTTGCTTTGTCCAGAGGAGTCTCTCCATACTTGTTACAGATGCTAACCTGGGCCCCGTTAGTCACCAGGTCCTGAGGCACACAGAGACCTCGGTTAGGACAGCAAAGTCACGGAAACCCAGAGGCCACAATGGCCACCAGTGGGCGCTACTGACCTCAGCCACCAGGTCCTGTCCCCAGAAGCAGGCGTAATGCAGAGGTGTGTTGCCATGCTCGTTTGCAGTGTTGGTGTCTGCTTTGCACTGGATCAACTGAGGGGAGACAGAAAACAGGAAGAAATCACTCGATTACATCCCAAACAAGGTAGTCCTGTTTGGGTTATACACAGAGGTGTTAAGCCATGTACGACAGGCCTGGTGAGAAAGCCCCCGTCTGCTGACACATACCAGAGGTATTGTAGCATGTCTAATATTAAACCTCATCACAGCTGTGGCCTGCAGCTCTGAAACAGACAACCTGCTGTAGTAGCCGCAGGAGCATAGGGATACCAGTTCTGAAGAGGAGCACACCAAGAACCAGGGCTTTACCCTGTATGGATATGGTATACCTATGTAAACCCTAGTGTGGAGCTGATATAAAAGAAGTCAAATTACTGACTTCTAGTTGATACTTTGAGTGTAACAGTTGATAGGGTGCTAGTATGGGCATGCATTGAGAGGCACTGGTCGCAACTAGCTGAGGTTGTAAAGCCAAGATTACATAGCACATTACCAAACAGCATACACCCATCCTTATCAAACCAAACAAATAAAGGCTCCCAGTGTTTGCCTCCTTATTGACATGGTGGACCTTAGCAGCTTTGATCGCAGTTCCGCCAATTCAGGATCCTGGGTTTCCCCAGTGAAACCCCCAGATTCTTTATTTGATACCGACGGAGCTAAGAATCCCACCAGGGACCGAGCAGACGGATCAGAGAGCACACGTCCCCCTGGGTTCGCCCTTCACCCTGAGCCCCCACCTTCCCCACGATGTCCCTGTGTCCGTGGCTGGCGGCCAGGTGCAGGGGCGTGTCGTCGCCGCGGTTCATGACGTTGATGCGAGCCCCTCTCATGATGAGCATGTCCACCACGCTGGAGCGCCCCTCCCTGCACGCCCAGTGGAGGGGGCTGAAGCCATGGTCGTCCCTGCGGAGAGAGCAGCGCAACTTAGATAACAGCCATCTCCCCCTTCTCGTGCGGTTAGCCTTATCTGAGCACAAGGAGGAAACGGAAACGTCAACTTGTCTCTCTGTTCGTAGGACAAGAACTACACAGAAGCCCCTGGACTCACTAAGGCTGCTCTATGTGAAGAGCATTGGAGATTGAATACTGTGCTATTTCTATAACAGTCTAATAAAACCTATTTATGCGACGATCTACGGCCATCTAACCATCTGGAGCTCCAGTTATAAATTATGAGAAATTGCCCCCTACAGCGTATCCATAAATGCAAGATAAGCAAGTACTTCCTGTGCCTGCTAATGGCTCTGTGCCGGTGTCCAGGCCTGCTGGTATAGTTACAGCCATTGAGTGCCTAAAACTAGCAAAAAGCCGAAGAGAAAAAGAACAGAGCAGTAAAGGCAGCAGTGAGTGGATTTGGGTACTGTGCTGTACTTCTGGCCAGCCGCAAAAGCAAAATGAAGAAGAAGTGGAAGCAACTGATCCACTAGAATTCAGCTCGTCAATGTCTGCAAGCCTGAAAACTGGTGGAGGGCCAGACCAGCCAGTACAGAGTGTGTGTGCGTGTGCATGAGAGAGTGACAGAGATCCTAGCCTCTCCAGCTCAGATGCAGTGACAGGGACATGTGTCAGACAGGAGCCTCAGTGACAGGAAAGTGACTGGCACCTTAATACAGCGTCTCAGACATCGCCCTAAATGACAACCATGGCAATGACTACTACTACAACTCATAGCAAGACAGATAGGCCAGTGTACAAGGTCAAAATGTGTGTGAAAACAGAGCTGGCTGTAGTAGAAAGGCAGTCAGGAAGGGGAGGGGGTGCAATTGTGAGCCATTCACAGCTGTCCTTATTAGGATTTGGAAGACTTCCTTCACCACTTTGCACAGTGTGCAATCTGCACAACACACACACACACACAACTACACTTGGAGCATGACTACAGCTGCTGTGTGTCATTATTTCATCATCCATTTGTCTGGGTCCCTGCCCCCTCCATCTTCTGTTTCTTCTCACTGGCCTTCGTCACCTCTTCCTTCTCCAGAGGCTCTCTGATCAGAAGCCCTCCAGCTGCCCCTGCAGCTCTCTCTGTCTGTGGACGGCTGGGGAGGAATTTCCGGGTGAATAAATCCTCAAAAACAGAGACTCTTCTCTGTTTCCTTAACTCATCTCAATATAACTCTGATGTCGGGCTAAAAGTTACATGTGCCAACCAAGTGATCCTCAGAAATAAAAGTCCTGCACTTGTTCTGCAGTTGAGGGAGGGGAAACAATGTTTGGAGCACTGAGGGAGTATTGTGATGTAAGCAGCAGACCCACACACACACAGGCAGTCTGTGTTGGAGAAAACCCAGCATCAATGAGGCCCTCAGAGACCCTCCATGAGGGCTTATGGGAAACCACAACAAGCCCCTCCAGATAACAGGGAGCTCCCAGCAGAAACCAGCGGTTCCGGAAGAGCCCCTCCACTGCTCCACGATGAGTCCAGGCGTCGAGGCACACCGCACCCCCCCGTGGTGGGTCAGGATGCCTAGCTCTGCCTGGGGGAGCCAGTGGAGACGGGAGGTTGGGGGTGGGTCTCGTCCTCTGAGTGGGGTTATTTCAGGCAGATCCACCTGCCAACAGGGCTCAGACAGTCTGACGGTGGACACCAGGGATGAGTCTCCCGTACTGTATGTCTCTGCGCTGACATCACCGTGAACTCAAACGACGGGCACAAATTCGACAGATACAAATGTGCTTCATGTAGCCTAAACACCCACCCACACAGGCCATACACACATCTAGCCTATTAAATGAGGAGTCAAGTCACCACTTAAGACAAGCATTCACATCAGATGACTTACTACAGAGAGATCGTACAGTATAACTGGACTTCAACGTGACCTGCAGCTGGCTACAGTGGACTCCAGCTGTCTTCATACCCCAGTCTTAAGCAGCCCCTCTCATTTAGACCAACATGGTGACCCTCTCTCCCAGACCGAGGGTGCTGTCTGTTTGTCTGCTCCCTGCCAAATAGTCAGTACCGGGGGGGGGGGGGGTCTACCTTTCACCTTCCTGGAGAGGTAAATATAAAGCAGCTTTCATCCTGTATACAATTCCAACCGTCCTAACCCAAAAAAGGAGCCTCAAAGCAAACAAAATGGCAAATGGAACAGATTTTTATGTCTACAGATTATCTTGTGGGTTTGCTTATACTATAAATAGGCTACTGCTACCATGGTCTTTCATGCCACTCTGGTATACGACACACAGTAGAACTGTTCACGGCAGAACACACACACACAGAATACAAACAGGGTATTATATGGAGAGGGGGTTGGGCAGACGGACTAATGGCTGGCCATTTTCACAGCAATTCACCCAATGAGACAAAGGAAACATTTTGATCAAAAGCCACCTCTAAAGGACAAGAAAAGAAACTAGTACGAGTCATTTGTGGACCAACCAAGCGACCAACCAGCAGCTGAAAAGAAAGAAAAGTAATCAAGTGTACATGTTTCTTTTTACTGCACCCTCATTAGGATATTTTCACTATAACTGACCTTTCCATCTAGGAGGAAACATATAGGAGACATTAGCGACACTATCTAATACCACAGGGAGAGCAGCACAGGAAACAGAAGAATGTAGAAGAGGAAGGTGATATACTCTGCTACTGCTGCAGAGCATTCCTCGGTGGAAAGCTCCGACACACATACCAGCCCTCGCTCTCACCCGCACAGGAGAACTCTCCCTCCTCCTCACATTGGGTCTTGCCCACAACAATACTCCTCCCCTTCTCATTTTGGGTGGGTTGTAGACGGTTCCCTGGAGGCTTGCGTGTTATTCCTTGTAAGGAGATTCAGCATACCACTACTACGCTCTGCACAGCATGCACGTGAGCACAGTGAGGCTGCCATTAGCGAGCACACAAAGGCCCATACTTCTACCAACACAGCTACTGCCGTGACTTGGGAAGAGGAGGGAGATGTGTTCAGTGCAACTGGTTGTGACCATTTGAATTGTGGGCTTTAAAATCCATGCAATCTCAGCTAATGCAGGGCCTGAACCCCCCCAGTGTAGTGTCTCCTACTAGGATGACATATATCAGCCAGTCAGGAAGGCCTCAATCAACTAATGGAGATGTTTGGCAGATGTAAGGGCGGATACTGTATTGCTGTGGTCATTCTTATTCACACAGTCTATCTCTTACACATGGTCAAACTGCAGGATACGGGCATGTGCAATGCTTAAAAAATATACAGATTTTGTACATGGATGACTGTGAAAAGGTTTGGTCACAGTATTGAAATCTCCAACTATGATATTCAGTAGTAAACATATAAGTCTAGGCCTACATATTAACACCTGACAGAACTGCCTCAGAGATGCCTTTGAGGTTAGTTATTACGGGCCTCTGCTAATTTTCCGATGCTGAGACACATCTGAACCGAAGACCAAAAAAGCAACATCCTCTTGCAACGTCAGTCTGGGAGATCCATCAGGTCTGTTGTGCTTCCTCTACGTCACCTGAGGATACAGAAGAGGATGTCCTCTCTCATACTGATGAGCCTATAGGCCCACAGGTCTGAAGGCTGGACACACAGTCACACAGGCCTGCCAGATGTCTATGTCAAGAGGCAATTAAGACAGACCGAAAGCACAAGACCCCCTTCTCATCCCTGCCAACCTCCAAGAACCTGATCACACATACAAGTCAACAAACTAAGAAGCTGTTACGTTTCAAAGAACAAAACTGTGTTCAAGAGAAAAACAAGCTAACAGCAGGCCTCCCATTTGAAGATGTTTGCCAGATACTATTTTTTTGTTGCTTTATTTTAAGATGACATTCCAGGCCAAGTCAAGTGTCCGGAAGGAAGTGGGTTCAGATCTCAGGTCATGACCACACATGTGGACAGATAAGCTGAGAGCCCAGCACCAGTGTGGGGTGGTGCCCTTAGCGTCAAAGAGATAACGAAAGAGTAATTAGCCTTTGATATTTCTTATCTGTTCTCTGTAATGCGAGTGTAAATCAAAAAGAGCTTTCCAGGTTGTTGTGCATAGATGAACCGTGGTGGGTCCCTCTGGGATGTTTTCCCATTCCATCAGTGTGGAAGTAATTGTGATGATAACTCAAGGCCCTAGCAGAACTGGATCAGGGTGACAGATAGAAATAACCTTCCCTAGAGTTGCTCAAATGGTTTATGGGATGAGTAGCGGGTCATGACCTGGAGAAATGAGTGATCAAGCTACTAGGGCGGGATCGCTACTGGTAGGCGTGTCCATGTGATGGTAACATATGATTTATCTTTTGTGATACATCACCCATAGTGTGTGTATTACAGTGTATATTACACATACGCATATGCATTTCACAACCTCTACCAGTGCTGCTGTGCTTTCTTGTTAAGATGACTGATGACTTGGACTCACCCTTGGTTGAGGTCGTTCTCTGTGTTGTCTAACCATAGACGAACTGCCACTGCATTGCCTTCCCGGCACTGGGTGAAGATATCATCCATGATGTCTCACTCTTCTGCTAGCTCACACTCACAGGGGCAGCTATAGGACTGAGGAGCACCGAGACCAACTAGAGAGGCTACCAGAAGAATTCAGGGCTGGCCTGGAGAGCATTCGTCCCTCTGCAGACAGAGAACAGCTACAGTCACTGATACTGTCCAAGTGGCTCAGCTACACTTTGAAGATCCTAGAAAACAAACGGGAGCATACATACATATTATTACATTATGAAAACCGGCCATGTACACTCTTCTGACTCAGCCCTAGAATTGCAACAGTAATATGAAACACAAAGTGTCCGGCGAGACACAGGGAGAAAACACTGCAGTCCAGATGCAGAGAAAATGCAGGGCCTGAAGCTGTCACCTGTTGGGTGGGTGTGAAACGGAGCCAACCCTGATTAATCGACACCAACTACTGATGACTCACATCCCTTCTTCTAAAACAGGCAGATGACTAATTGCTTAGCTGGCATTTTAACTTAACATAACAATTCAAAAATGTGATGAGCAAATACACAATAACACTACTGTGCTCTATAACAGTTAACTATGCTAACATAACGTATTGAGCCATTCATTATAGCTAGCTGTAGCAACACTCCTTAGCTTGCAAGCTAGCTGGCCTCTGCTTCTAGGACTGCCCGAAGCAAAGTTTTGAATCACTGTACTGGGTTAGCTAGTTTGGAGAACAAACAGATTCTCTTTTAGCAACATTCAACTTTTTTTAACTGAATTAGTCTCTTTCTACGACAGCTAACGTTAAAGGCTGTCTAACTTAAGGTCTGATCGCTAGCTACGTTAGCTCGCTTGACGCTAGAGACCATAGTTAATTTTTTCTGCCTCCAGGCTACAGTTCAGACTGTCTTTGACGAAACCGGACGCAAGAAGCACTTCTTTGCCTGACTAGCCAACATCAACCGGGAAATATAAAGACATTAAATATCCTACGGCAACATAACTTACCCAATAAGTTCTGACAGACAGTGCAACTTATAATGTAAGTGTAATGTTGAACAGAAGTGAGGAATCACGCAAATCTCCAAGATTGAAGCATAGAATGTCTTGCTACGTCCCCAGTGTCCACACCCTCGCTCGTCATGAGGAAAATAGTGCCTGGTCCACAAATTCTAGCGACGTAGCACCCTCTATCGGATAACATTGCCACAAAAATAATGTTACCGGGCTGTCCAGAGGTGGACCCCCCACTGGTTTGAAGGTCCCCTTCCGTACGGCTTGATTTAGCCACGTGACACAACATTTCTAAATGTCATCCAAATCAATACACCTTACCTTGCCCAACGCTCATAACTTCGGGGCATATTTTTATTAAATGCAGACAAAATTAATGGATTGAGGCAAAACACTATATCCTGATATGTGTTTGATTTATTTTCGTTCATTTTTGTGATTTGCACAAAAAAGTACATTAATCCAACTCAGTGTTTGTTAATAAAATGTATTCGACACAAATGTGAAAGTTTGTCATTGACTGTATTGTAGTTGTGGATCTATTTTGCGTAATAAAGTTTGGACTTTGGTAACGAAAAATTGTAGTTTAAGTATTGGGAAACTCATATCCCATCGTTTTTGCGGTAGAGGCAGCGTCATTTTCCTGCGCCAAATTTAGCTCATTCTCACATGCGCTGTTTGTGAGGGTAATCAAACGTGGTTTTATCAAAAACGTAATTTTACAGATTCTTTTAACCGCTTTTATTCGGTAGATACACGTTGTATTGCGTTGCCATTTGACAGGTAAGTCATTTGACAACTTAGTGTTTGAGATCCATCGCATAACATTGAAAGCTAAACATCTAAATCTAAACAGAACTGTTTTTTTGTATTTATTCGAAGCTATGTCAATTTCATATTAATCTCCTACCACTTAATTTTAACTTGTGTATGGCTCACAGCAGCAGATTTCTGATTTCTTCCTCCGTCACGGCTTAAATTTCGATTCAAGCATGTTCGCTGAGGAAGACGAGTGGAACGATGAGCCGGAAGCCAAAAATCTAACCACAACACTCTTCAGCAATCCCAAAACCGATAGCGCCAATGCAAAGGTCAGTTTATACCTGAATTCAGGATAATTCACCTCAACTAAGTAAACTTCTCACCTAAACCAGGACAACAGGTACACAATAAAAGTTGGTAGTTGATACTGACTCTGCTCATCCCACACTGAAGTTACAGAGCGTGGGAAAGAAGAGTCTATTACGAACTCTCCAGAAGCTTGGATCTGTACCGGACTGGACCAAGACAGGGGTCACGAGGGAGGGCAGTGACAGCGAACCAGAAGCTGTCCCTTCACAACCCAAAAAGAAGAAACGAATTAAAAAACGCAAGAGAGGAGCCGCCAAAAGAGATGATGCTGAGAAGGACAGTGGAGACACCAGTGTCAAAGAGGAATCAGATGTGGTAGCAGCTAAGAAACTTAAGAAGACACCAAAAATAACAGGTCAGTTAAGAAGAGTTTAAGTTCCTCTGAACTGCTGGATTCATGATTGGATTAATGATTCATGATGTGTTATTGCTATTATGATGCTATGTTCTGTCTGCCTTCAGGACTGACAGAGGTAAAGAGTGCAGGGGACAAGGAGGTCAAAAAAACGGAATTGAATACAAGCACACTAACCAGAAAGCAATGGAGAAACAAAATGAAGAACCAGAAGAAGAAAACAAATAAATACCTCTCATATGGACAACATAAGCAGGAATCAGTCAAACCAGCCAACCAGAACCCCAAGGTAGGACAAGAAGATAATTCTGGTGTCAAAGATGAAAAACAGCCTGCCAAGATCAAACCTCCAACACAAAAACCCTACCAACAGACAGAGGGCAGCAGGGAAACCTCAAAAAGGAAAAAAGTCCAAGAAGGTAATAAGATCACTCCCGATGTACACAAAGAAACACTCACATATTGTAATAATGACAATAACCTTAAAAAGGCAGCGAAAAACACTAAAGGAGGAGGCCATGTTAGTGGAGTTGCACTAGAACGCTCAGGCCAACTGAAACAGGAAGTGGGAACAGCCCCCTATGGGAACAAGGTGGAAGAGCAACCAGGACCCAGTCAGAGAAGGAGCCAGATAGAAATAAGAGCGCATGGGCGCAAGGTGGAGAAGCTACGTAGACTGCTGCAGGTCCAGGGTTCAGACCGCAAGGACGAGCCAATGGAAATGGAACAGAAAGAGGAAAAGGTGATTGCGCCAAAGGTTCCTGATGATCGCTCGTCTATTCTGAGGTCCCGCATGCAGCAGCGCCTGCAGGCTGCTCAGTTCCGCTACATCAACGAGGTGCTGTACACCTCGTCCAGCGGCGAGGCCAAGCGCATGTTCAGACAGGATCCCGAGGCCTTTGGGATCTACCACAAGGGGTTCACAGCACAGGTCCAGAGATGGCCTACCAACCCCGTGGACAGCATCATCTCATCCATACGGCACAAGTCAGTCATCGTGACATAATACTTTACTCATGTATTTTCAGCACATTGTTTAGTTTGTATTCAAATTTGGTACCTTTTGATCTATATTGGTGATCTCATTCTTTGTTTTGTACTTATTTCGTATTTGCTTGGTTCCAGGCCTTCGTCTCTGGTAGTTGCCGACTTTGGGTGTGGGGACTGCAAGATTGCCAGCAGTGTGAAGAACAAAGTGCACAGCTTTGACTTGGCACCTGTCTGTGACCAAGTTACAGTCTGTGACATGGCCAATGTGAGTTTGACCTCAGAATGCAGTAATGGCAAAGTCAATATACAGTTATGTTTACAATTCATGTTTCAGGTACTGTTCACATTTTCAACTTGTGATTATATTTCATGTTCTATGCTATCTGTTGTTCCCCTGTCAACAGGTACCTCTTGACGATGCTACTGTAGATATAGCTGTGTTCTGTCTGTCCCTGATGGGGACCAACCTGGGAGACTTCCTTGTTGAAGCCAACCGTGTGCTTGTGATGGGGTAAGGGCTAATGCTTTGCAAGAAAAAAGTTATGTGCAGATGTGTCATCTTCACTTGACTTTCATTGCAATCCAGCTGTCATTAAAGAAAGTCTCTACATCCTTTTCCAGGGGAATCCTTCAAATTGCTGAAGTGGCGAGCAGATTTGAAAATGTGCGAAGCTTTATGGGTGCAATGGCCAGTTTAGGATTCAAGTTGGTTTCCAAGGTACTTACTATCTTTCATATACCTGTGTAAGTGTATGGTATGTTCTGGAAGAAAAATAAGTCACCGTTATAACTTTGTATTTTGCTTTCATCCTCCTCAGGACACAGAGAACAGTCACTTCTACTTGTTTGAGTTTGTGAAGACAGCAGAAGCACCAGAGAACGTCAAGGCAGGATTAGAGCTGAGGCCTTGTCTGTACAAGAAACGATGAGAGCAATGGGGAAAGGCACCAGCTGGTGAATAAGCAAATGGTTTTAGTTTTTCCATGATTGTATAGATTGTTCCGAGGTTTTGACCACCAGAAAATGTTTTAACATGATTCCTTTCTTACATTTAGAGTTTTGCATTGTATTCTTCAAAAAAAATGTTGACTGGAAACATTGTTTATTATATAAAATGTATTTTGTAGTCATACACTTGTAAAGGGATATGTATGATTGTTTAATTTATGAGAATTAAAACCCAGGACAAAGTATTCTTACAAGAGTTTCCTCGATAAAGTTTTCGGAAACCTTGAGTCTTTAACGTCTATAATCTAGAAAGAAGTGCTATGAGTCTTGGATCCAATCTCAGAGTGTACTGACTAACCTGACTCTTCTTAAAGAGCACAGCACTGGGTCTAGCTTGGCCACAAGGGGGACACGAGTAATGATGTTGTTCTCAGTCAGACCCCAGTCTTCATTATGTAGCGCTCCATCCAGATATAGAGGACAGTAGTACAGGGGCAGAAAGGAGGTGTCGCAAGAGGGGCTATCTGGTGCCCTGACGTCCGTGTTCCTTGCCCTTGCCCGGACCCAAAGGAGTGGGAGGAGACAGGGTTTAGGGGAGAGCGTGTCCTGCAGGGCTCCCAGGCGTGTATCCCAGAGTGCCTCTCTCAACTCCAGCCCACACAAATACACCCCACTTAGAGGTGGAGCTGAGGGACAGCTTGCAGCACTCAGCACCTACACACAGAGAAAAGATATGGATTGTCTGTAACACCGTACATCAATGTCCCTAGTGGCACGGCGAGAGTGATCTTACCTGGAAATGCAGGGAGAAGTTAATGATTTCCCTCTGTTTAGCCTTGGCTGCCTCCCTTATTAATGCAGCTAGGAAGCCTCTAGCATTGCTGAAGGCAGACAGACAGTAGGCGCTGGTTGGACCGCTGGCGGTGTCGTTCCACAGGTAGGTACTGAGCAGCTCGGCCCTCTTCTCCAGGTGGGACAGGGTTGTAAGGGTGGGGAAGGAGGAGGGAGTCCATCTGCTTCTGAGGTGCTGGCTGAGCTCTGACAGGAGCGAGGACACCAGGTCCCCCAGATCATGCCACTCTGCCTGGAGGAAGCTGTGGAGAGGGCCCGGGGACACGCCCACAACCCAGCTCTCCGCTTTATGCCCCAGACGATCCCTGAGGGCCTGCAGTCTGTCCCGGGCCTGACTGAGGTCTGGGAGAAGGGCAGGGTGAGGAGAGTCTCTGGCGATGCTCCTCATCCTGCCAGTGGGCCTCTGAGAGTCTAACAAAAGTAGGTTTAGGGTGCGGCTGTGGAGCTTGACCAGCTCCACAGAGAGACCCGTGCTGAAGCCTAGCACCATAGGGTCGCTGGTGTTTGCCAGGGCTCGGACACGGTGCTCCAGTCCCCTCA
Organism: Hypomesus transpacificus; assembly: GCF_021917145.1. Lineage (NCBI taxonomy): Eukaryota > Metazoa > Chordata > Actinopteri > Osmeriformes > Osmeridae > Hypomesus > Hypomesus transpacificus. The sequence continues at coordinate 13,205,504 of NC_061074.1, read as the reverse complement.
GGAGGCCTGCAACATCTGTCACGGTAGGAAACAAGTCACGGAAATGACTCACAAGACATCCAACACATACTGTAAACATCAACCTGCAAATAAAATCATTTTCTACAATGCTCAGGGACCATTTCACAGTACCAAAGCGTCCATGAATGTGGATGATATCAGAGAGTGTGTGAGGCCCACAGCCCCAGAGAGGAGATGCTGGCTGAAAACAGGCTCTGGCTACACTCTCCACTGCCTCCAAGTCTGTTGAGTCTGCCACATGGCCACCATAGACCAGTTGGGCTGTCAACATAACAGGAAACAAAGGTGAGGTCAAGACAGGGCTGTGGAGTAAGAGTGTATCACCAGCATTTGTTTAGAGACAGTAAGATATATTGTATTCTATATACCCCTACCTGCTATGTATTCTAATGCCCCGTTCTGGTCATCACAGTGTTTGGCAATCCGAGCATAGGCATCCACCAGTGCCTGCAGGTCCTCCTGAGTCCTTCAACAGAAATAAATATGCTCCAGCCATGCTACAGAGGGATAGTCACGGTAGTGGTGCGGGTCAGCTTAATGTGCTTGTCATCCCAGGCATGGGGTAGCTGCAGGTTCTCACCAGTGGTAGACGCATCCCTGGCCCAGGTGTCTGTAGGCCTGTCTCTGCAGTAGGACAGAGTGCAGGATGGCACAGCGCAGCAGGGGCTCCAGGCTGGAGGCGGAGAGACCAGAAGCCGAGGCAGGCAGAGCAGCAGATACCACCTGGTGCAGGGAAGAGCACAGCTCCTCCTTTACGTCACATGGAGAGTCACAGACCAGGCGAAGAGCACACACGCGGACTGCAGCTACAGGACACAGAGGGTGACATTTCATGTGATTAAGAGTTTTACATCTAAATTAAAACCCAAAATGGACTGTACATGAGTCCGTAAATGATATCACTGTGCCACTATAGTGAACATACATGGGATGGAGAGTGGTTTGTATCCTCGTGTGATGAACCACAGTCTGAAGCGAGGGTGCACCTGGGTGGATGAACTGGGCCCTGCGGGAAGGGGCCCCTCCTCAGGCTCCACATCTGTCTGGTGCACTGAAGGACACAGGAGAGAGAGCCTGTCAATGCCTGCATCACTACTTTTCTATCTTACATAAGGAAAGCCAGGTATAGGTATGTGAAGATGGTTAATACAGCCATAGCAGTTTTCTAACCCACCACAGGCAACTCACTTTTGGCTGCAACAGATATCAGCTGATTGAACTGAGTCACGACTTCAGCATCCCATTGCTCGAGGAGATGACAGTTGTTGAAGACCAACCAATGGCCATCGCGAAAAGCCAAAGCAAGAGATGAGAGGATGGTTTCTTTTTGACATTTAGCTCCAACTGAAATTATTTTCACCTTCACCTGACAAACAAATACAAATATTCATTGCATATATCAGGTTGATTAAGTTAACAATGGCAATGAGGTTGGTCTTATGAATACACCTTACCCCTTTCCTGTCTGGTTGGTACTGGGCCACCTGTTTGAGCCAGTGGAGCGGCTGGATACTCGCCGGTCCCTCTCTGTCCGGACTGGGGAGGGTGACGATCACAGGCCCTTCGTGTCTAGACAGGAAGCGTGAGAGGGCCTCTGGAGAGCCGGTGTGGGGCGCGTCAGGCACCACTGAGCGGACGGGCTGGCCCAGGTGGCAGGCAGCCAGGTCCTCCGCCACGGCCGCCAGCCAGTGGGGGAGCAGGGTCTTCCAGAGCAGAGCCCGCTGCAGGGTGGACAGGTGGGAGTGAGAGCTGCAGGGCACGGGCCCCACAAGGGTGGAGGAGGGGAATCGAAGGTACTCTTTCCACTGCTCGGGGGAGGTAGCCATGGAGGCGATCAAGCCTCTGAAGGGTGGGATGTTCTCCAGCCGTAGAACCCCTGTGTGCGTGTGAGAGGGGAGCCAGCAGGGGAGCTCAGGCTGGGGCGCGGATGGAGATGAGCAGGAGGGTGGAGCTGGGGTTTGAGTGGCTGAAGCGACAGGGAGGTCCATGTCTCCCAGGCCCTTGAGGAAGGCTACCCTCTCCACCTCGGAGCAGGGCTCACTGTGGAGGAAGAGGGCCAGAGATACCAGCAGTCTGAGCAGGGAGGCATGGCTCTGGAACAGACAGGGCCGATACTGGGCCAGGAAGTGAGAGACCATCCTGTAGGTGATCTCTGCCATGACTACTCCAGTCAGCACCTCCCCGGTGAAGACCACATCAGGTCTTCCTTTCAGCGCCAGAGCCCCCCTCACATTCAACAGGAAGGTTTTCAGGGGGAAGTAGTAGGTAGGTGAGAGACAGGCGACCTCCTGCAGGGCCTGATAGAGGCCGGTGGCCAGCGCTGCCACCCTTTGGAAGTCTGCCAGGAGAGGCTTGTGGCGCACCAGTTCCTGGCTCAGATCCGCTAGCTCAGCCTGGAGCCTGTGCGAAGCCACCTGACAGGCCGACACGCGAGGCAGGAACTGGGGGTCCTGCAGCAGAGGGGTGAACGACTGAAGGATGTACTCGATCAGAGACACCTGAGAACACAGACCAGGGATGGGAAGCATTCAAGTCAAGCATTCAAGATAACACTTGACTGCTCGTAAAATGAACATCGCACAATACATCTGAAGGAGATTTCTGTCCGGTCACCTCCTCCTGGCTGAGTTTGTCATGCAGGGTCTGTCTGTCTTGTAGGAGCACACAGTGTTGAACCCCCAGCTCTGGACACTCCAGCTGCACCAGCTCAGTCAACAGGAGTTCCTGGACCTCCGTGGTGCTCAGAGAGAGGTCGATGACCCGCGCCTCCGACAGGACGGACGGATGTATCTCTAAAGAAGGGCGGAGAACAGAGGAGAACTGAAGCGCTACATTCACACTTAGGACCGACAAAGTTCATCTGTCAACCCGCACAGCTCTTCACCGTTGAGCAGCAGTCGGACTGGCAGACAGGTGCTGAGGAAGAGGCAGTACTCTGGGTGGGCCGGTTGGACAGGACGCCTTAGACCAGGGGCGGAGTTGCCAGCCGGTCTCACCAACATCTCCAGGAAGTCTGGAGTGTGAGCTGCTCGCTCGATGTGTGTCACCAACACTCTCAAACCTAGTGAATGGAACAAAGCTGCTCGTCATCTAAAACCATTCATCAAGCCGATACACGATATTATTTCCTCTTCATTCTCCAGCTGACCTTTGTCTGCCCCCTGGTGGACCTTATCCAGCAGTTGTGGGTCATCAGCGCTCACCACCAGCCCGTACTCTCTCTCCTCCTGAGCTGTGCTGTCCTCCACCGGCAGACGGCCTGACAGACAGGGGAAACCTACAGTTACATTTGCTCCATGATATGGTTAAAGTGATTTTGATGGCCGTTATACCTCACCAGTGAACAGCATGGTCTGAGAGCTGATCTCCTCGCGCTGCGATGCGTCAGCCAGCAGGGGCCAGCGTTGAGCCCAGAGGCCTCTGTTTCCCCACATCAGCAGTTTGAGCAACAGCCCGGGAGGCACCCCCTGCACCGCGTAGCGGTCCACCCCCAAGGCCCGCGCTAGGGCCATCTGCAGCTCTGCAGCCATGGGGAGGGGCACATGATCCAGGGGCGGAGGAGGGGCCTCTGGGCTGGACTGAGGAAGCAGAGAGGTCCTGGGGTCATCGGGGGTAATGCTGATGTTCCCAGTCAGACTCAGCTCCCTCCACTTCCTCAGCAGCTCCATACGGGTGTCTGGTCTGAAGGGACCCAGGTAGGTGATGGCAGCTGCCAGCAGCAGAGCATCACCTGATATGGTCTGGTTATTCATCTCAGTCTCCTGGGAGAGGAACACCAAACATGAACAAAATCCACCTGGGAAATGATGCATGTGTGCAAATCAAACAAGTGTGTAAAGTAAATGGCGGCTGAAGAGAAAGGGATGGCAGGATGAAGAAAAGAGAGGGATAGAAGGGTAGAAAGATGAGAAGAGAGAGGGATGGAGAGAGGATTACCTCAGCAGCAGCCTTCCAGTCGGTGATGTGGCACGCCACCTGCTGGACAGCGCTGGAAGCTTCCCTCTCCAGGGCCTCAGCCTTGCGAAGCAGGCCAGCCAGCTCCTCCTGCTCACCTCTGAGGACCAGCAGCTCCTTTTCCAGGTCGTCGATGTGCTCCCGCGTCTCCTCCTCCTGCAGCCTGGCCACGCTCAGCCGAGAGCGGCTCTCCGCAATACGTAGGTCCAGCTGGATCTTCTTGACCTCCTGGGGGGCCATGTGGCGCTGGACGCAGGCGTACTGGTAGACAGCCCGGACCCAGCGGCACAGGGACTCACAGGCCCGGCTCACGCTTTTCACCGCCTGAGGAGAAAACTCCTTCCTCTGTATGATGTGACTGAGCTGCTCAAACATCTCGCCGTTCAACCTGGAGCGGTCGTAGAACTCCAACTCCTGGAGAGAAAACAGGAGGGTCAGTATGAGGTAACTAACAGAAATAGGTTCCCGTCTCTGTTTGATATACTCACTGACCTGGCAGAAGTTCGACTGCCCTAGCAAATGCTTGGAGCTATCCCAGGTACATGGATAGTTGAACAGCATGCAGATGGCATCCATGACGATCACCACACCTGCAGGAGGAACTCTGTAGTGGCGCACCTCATCCAGGTCATTCTGGCTCAGCGACTTGAGAGCGACCAGGGCAGTCTGGTACAAGGGACTCACCTGGGGACAAGAGTTCAATCATGCTGGTGAACATGTTATGCTATGTTCCATCCAGGCAGGTTAAGTCTTAGTTATATCCCTGGATCTAGAGGTGAGGTGGACCTCCTTGAAGGCGTCGTCTGCCTGTTGCTGGGCCTGCTGAAACTGCTCCTCCAGGTGGGACAGTCTGTTCTCCTCCAGGAGGCAGTTCTGCCGGATACGGTCACACAGAACCTGCTCCATTTTGATCTTGTGCTGCAGCTGGTATTGACACTGAGACGCAGACAGGTAGGTGGACAGAAAGACGAGCAAACAGACAGACAGACATCATATTAGACCAGCACTGCTCGTACCGACATTTACACAATTCTAATCATATATGCATGCATTTTCACTGAACGGTGCTCGTCTACAAGCTAGTAACATTACCTGTTGTGTTTCTGCCAGTTTGCTCTTGAGTCTAATAACTTCCTGTCTGTACTCCTCAGCCGTGTCGGTCATGTCTCTTACCCTGGCCAGGACTGTTGCCACTCTGAAACAAACAAAAGCTTCATTGTACTGTAGCTCAGTAGCAGCAGCATGTGGACATGAACACATGGAGCGTGGAGCTCACCTGTTGGCCTGACCAAGGCCCTGCTCATACAGGTGGCTGCAGAGGTGGAAGAAGTGGGCAATGAGCTCCACGTAGGTCTGAGGGCTGAACGGCTGAAGCTTTGGTAGCAGGACGGATGCATACTTCCATGCTGACTGATGTATTTCTGCCATGACCTTGGAGATACTGGCCACCAGACTGTCCCTGTCTACTACACAGCAAAATAACCAGATACATGTCAAAAATGTAAATCCTTTCAAATTGTTGGTACTTCACAGGTACTACACCAAAGACCTTTACTTGCTGGGTCGGGAATCTGCAAGTTCTCTTTAAGGTGCCGTGAGGCTGCCTCAACCAGGGTCTGGCTGGACCAGGGCTGGTACACCTCCACATAGCAGCACAGGCCCACAGCCCGGGTCAAGTGGGCCCTGGTCACCGAGGTGGTGTCAGCCTCCATTTGACTGATGTCGAGCGAGAGAGGCAGCAGCAGGAACACATGCACGTTCTTCTGGACCTGTTTGAAGTACCTATAGATGAGAAACACCACGTTGAAATTGATCATTAGCTACTTCTACTGCAGTAAACACTGGCCATAGCTTGTCAACAGTAATAATCAAGTGTAGTCTGATTAGTGTTTCCTACTTGTCCAGGGCCTGGTCGTCCCTGAGGCGACTGCGGGAGTTTTTGAAGAGAGCGTTGACCTTCAGCACCAGATTCTTCAGCTCCTCATCAGAGTAGAGACCAGGAAAGGTCCCACTGGCCATGACCTCCAGCAGCTCCTCTCTGTGCTCCAGGCTGGTCTCCTCATGGACCAGTATCATCACATGATTTCCCTGCACCCCCGTCTGACTGCCGGCCTCCTTCAGCATGTCCCGTAACGTCCTCTCATTCCCTGGATGGACCTCCATCAGCTGGTAGCCGGTGAGATAGGCAGCCAGACGCACCGTGGTCCTTCGCCCTGTGCCTTTCACCATGCTGAAGAGCACTCCGTGACCACCGGGGAGGAACAAAGCCCTGAGGATGTGCAGCAGCTGCCGGAGCCTCTGTCTATGCACCACGTAGCTGGACGTGCAGCTGTATTTATCCTCCAAATCCCCGTCTTCCCCCTCTTCTTTGCTCTTGACTGTGAGGACCAGCTGTTGGAGGAGCAGACCCAGGTCTCTCTCCTGATAGGACACGTTGCGTTTGAAGTTGTGCTGCTGAGCCATGGAGACGAGAGGCTCAAACAGCTCGGGACCATAGACCAAGTTACACATCGAGGCCTTTAAATCCTGCAGAAGCTGCAATGGAACGAGCCTGGCTGGACCTGGCCCGGGCAAATGGATGCTGTCATCCTGTGAGGATGGTTCAGACAGCCTAAGGCTCCTCTTCCAGTCCGACTGGCCGGCCGGTTTAGGACCTTTTGGTGGCGAGGGAGACAGACATTGCAGAGAGCTTGAAGCTGGGTCTGGCAACGGTAGACTGGGATGCTTATCTTTCTTGGAAATGTCTTGCTTTTTCTTTTCCTCAAACAGATCCTCTTTCCCATTGGCTGATGAACTAGAACCAGAGTAGCTCAGCCTGAGCTGCTGGATCTCCTCCTCCTCCTGTTCATCTGCTGCCCCAGGCAGGGGAGACTTTGTAGGCTGCGTGAAGGCCAAGGCCTCAGTATCCCTCTCCGTCTGACTGGCAGACGCTGGGAGCCGATGGGGGGACGTAGGTGGGTCTTCTGTTATTGAAGAGGATGTGCACCTTGGGGGAGTTGTAGAGGACATGGTTTCTTCTCCTCCGACAGCTTGGGCCTTGACTGTCATCCAGCCACTGTAACTGTTGTCTGACACCCGGGCTATGAGTGACACCAGGGTTTGGCTCTCGTCTTCCGAGCACAGCCGGTCTCCGAAGGTACGCAGACACTCGTGCATCCAGAGGCGAACGATGTTGAGCACGTTGGCCGCTGGGCCGAGCGTAGTGGGAGAAAAGCAGGGGAGGGCAGAGGAAGAGAGCACGGCCCTGAGGCTGACCTTCTTCTGCGGTGGATGTCTGCCGGAGGCACGCGGGGCCCACAAGCACATCCCCTGAAACACCTGCTGCAGGTCATGCTGGGAGAACAGGAAGTGGGGCCTCAGTGGAGTCGGCAGGAAGTGCTCGCACACAGACTGGTACAGGTCTAGAGTAGCGGTGATGATACAGCGGGTCATGTCTGCGTACCTCGGCATGCCCTGGAACTCTTTCAGCCAGGTCTGAATCAGTGGGGAGTGGACGGAGAATAGAACATCTACAGATATACTGGGCAGCACTAAGACGGAGAAGAGACGCAAGAGACGGGAGGAGATGCTGTTGCAGCATGGTTTGGTTACTGCGGACGTGCTGCAGGTACCCAGGTAGCAGATAGCTCCCGAACCAAACAGCTTGAAGTGGTAACCATCAGAAGTCAAAACTCCTCCCCTCGATATACATTGTCGCAGAGTCTCCAGAGCCATGGACGTCTTTCCAAATACATCTACAAGCATATGACAGATATGAACACATTAATAGAAGAATTGCTGCAAATAAACTATCAGATACGCTAGTTCAACCCCTGTTGAATCCAGATTTTGTATAACTGCAACTTTATAAGAATAACAGTTTTTCTATTCACCACAGGGGGCTTCATGTAAATCATCCACAAACAGCAGGTGTCTGGCCTGTTTGTTTTGGCTGCCCATGGTAGCCGTCGGTGTCTTCTGTTTGCGCATGCTCTCCAGGACACCCCGCAGGTGAGAGGCGCGCAGGCATGGGCCGGCAGTGAGACGGATGTGAGGCCTGTCCTCGTTCATCAGAGACTGACACAGCATGGTCTTCCCTGAGCCAACCTCTCCCACCAACAACACTGGCTGGTGGGCCTCCAGCAGGAGGTCCAGTAGACACGCATACTTTTGATACTGTCAGTGGACAAAGAACACTAACATTACTGTCATTTTATAAGAACAAGGGAACCAAAATACCATCGATACTGTAGTATACTGCTGATGTGGGACAGTTATTGATTGAGGGGGCATACCTGTGGGATAGTGATGTAGGCCATCAGTGGACTCTTGTTTCTGGAGCAGTTGATGGAGGTACTTGTGTCTCCCATCGTGCCCTCGGTTATATTAAAGAAGTACTCGAATACTGTTCCCTCAGCAGGAACTTCCACTCTATACCGGCTCTCAAACAGAGCTTCCCGCACCAGCACATCAAACTGGGGCCAGTGTCTGCAGGAAAAGAAAAACGTTATCAATGAATGCACCACTACGTGAGAACTAGGGGGAATGGGGGGGTCAGATGGCTGAGCGGTTAGGGAATCGGGCTACCAATCAGAAGGTTGCTGGTTTGATTCCTGGCCATGCCAAAATGACGTTGTGTCCTTGGGCAAGGCACTTCATCCTACTTGCCTCAGGGGAATGTCCCTGCACTTACTGTAAGTCACTCTGGATAAGAGTGTCTGCTAAATGACTAAATGTAAACTGACTTCCAGGGGTACCGGTCTCAGACCTGGGGTGGAGGTGACCACCGAAGCCCCAGATGTAGGCCACCAGGAAGATGTTCCTGGCCTGCAGCTCCGGCTGAGTGGAAGGGGTCGAGATATTGCCAGACGAATGTTGGGTTACCACTGGAGCCATATCTGGAAGAGTGTGCGAACACAAATAATTCAAGGGCATTTTTTGATTAAATACGTTTTTCATCATTCCTACTACAGTCTTTTTTTGGTAAAGTTTTTACCTATTTCATCTGTCTGCCTTGATGCTTTCAGTCCACGTCCCTTCCCACACTGCTCCAGAAGGGCATGTAAAATCCTAATGAATGACATCACTTCCTGTAGACCATAGGCGATGCCTTTACTGACCTTATTGTCGTTATCTGCCTCACTGTGCATCACGGGTGTCAAGGCCTTGTGCCTCAGGAAAGTGAGCGTACAAGAAAACAGATCTTCAGCTAAACGGACCCACATGTTGATGGTTCCCTGATCCAGAGTGTGGTCTCTGGAGAGGACGTCCACCTCCACCTTCCACACTGATTTCCACAGATTCCTCCCACCCAGATGGACCAGAGTGCAGCGGGTGACTGTGGAAGGGGCAGCATCTGACAGGTCCGTGACCTCAGCCAGCAGCTTGAGCTCTTCAAGGGACGGCCGGACCTTCTCTGCCGATGGCAGGCACAGGAAGGGGTCGTCGGGGTCACAGAGGGTGCTTAGGTGATCCAACCAGCCAGGCTGACCCAAAGGCTCCCCGTCCATCACCAGCCACTTTACCTTGCGAGTCTGACTCCTCCTCTTCTTCCTCTTGGAGGGGGTGCTGTCTAAGAGGTCATGTCTCTCTGAGTCCTTCAGCACTTTGGTGAATACCCCGTCTGACCAGTATCCCTCCTGTTGCTGGAAGCAGCCTCCAAACAGTTCCTCATTGGACAGGGCATTGGGGAATATTACCACAGTGTCAACAGAGGACCAGTTTGAGGTAGTCGGGGAATAATCTATCTCTGAGCACTTTCCTTCAGGGCTGACATCGTCATCCAAATCCACCTCCTCAGCCCTGGCGGCCAGCTTCCGTAGCGCCCCTGCTAGTGCAAGGTAGCATGTGGTCTTCCCACTCCCAGGGGGCCCCACCATTAGCACCGCCCTGGACAGCTTTATAGCCTGGTAAAGGCTGAGAACCTCCTTCAGCACTCTGGCATCAGCATGGAGGCCAGCCTGCTGTAGTTCCTCCATAACTGCAGACTTCAGGAGGTTCCGATCGCCCACCTCAATGTCCAACTCGAGAACCGGGTAAGAACGTAACGTGGGGAAAATGTCTTCAAAAATGGCACGGAACTGTGAGGCTTTCTTTTGCTCGTGAATGGCTGACACCAAGACAGATGAAACTCCTTTGACTATGGCCTGTTCCTCCACCACACCTTGTATAAGGGCTGATGACTGATTAGTCCGCTTGAAGTTAAAGCTGTCTCCTTCCCTGGCTCTTTCCTCTGTCTCGGATACCTTAGGAACCCCATCCGATGAATGTCTCTGAACATCCGCCTCATCTTCTAACTCCTTTTCTTTGAGCAGCACCTCTTGTCGTCTGGTGTTTTGGAAGTGTGTCCCAGCAGCTGTGATGACGTTCATGAGGAGAACTAGCCAGCAGGTTTGCTTCCCACTGACAGAGTCAGGCAGACAGAGACAGTTGCTGGCCAGGGTAAACAGTGAGAGGAGACATCGGCTGAGTGTCACTGCCTCTGAGAAGCCGAGGGCGGTCAGCATCACCTCAGCAATGACTCGGTAGTCTGGGTGGGCCAATGCTACAGGCCGGGTTGCAGCACGCAGGCTTTCTGGGACATCGATACTGTACCCTCTAGATGAGATGATCACACAGCCGTAACTCGGTTTGACAAAAATCCTCTTCCCTGCAAAACACATCTCAAGTTCATCCAATGTTTCACAGCCTCTCCACAGGTCTCCACTCTCCTGTGGTGAGGATGTCTGCTCTCTGTTTGGGACAGAAGATGGGAATGACTCCGAGCAGGATTCAAACCCCCTTGGCTGGGTGTTCCTCTGTAGACAAGAGAGAGATTGGTGGATGTCTGATAAATGCTGCCCCAGCAGAGACAGTGCCCCCTGGGTCATTAAGTCAACAGAGTCCAACACCAGCCAGGACCCGGTCTGGAGGGCACCAGACAGCAACTGCCGTATAATAGAAAGTCTGGTGTTCACACAGCAGTGGAAGGAGATGACTTGCCTTCCCAAGGCTTTCCCCAACTGAACCACAGTCTTCTTCTTGCCTGACATCTGTGATCCGCTCACAAAGCCACACCTGTAGCCGGTGAGAGACAGGAGAATCCCCAGGATGGCTTTGTCTGTGGAGGGGTTGTTCACCATCATCCAGTGTTCTGGACCCAGGTACTCATATCCGTAGGGCAGCTGAGCTCCCAGTACTTCCACATAGCACCAACAGTCCTTGGTGTCTTGGCTCTGTTGTGTTGTCTCATCGCCACAGTCTAAAACAACATGGTATTTCATCAAACTCTGCCATTCAAAAGATGACTCGAGATCACCCTTCACCTCCATGAGCTTGGAGATGTTCTGGGCGTGGTTCATTGTCAGCAAAACCAGAGAACGCAACATTGTCGTTGCACGTTGAACGGTCAGTGATCTGTCAGAGGCACCGGACAAACCGTCCCTTACAGTTTGGCACAAGCTGTGAAGTTTGGAGGTGTTTCTTGCTTTTAGGCAATTCCATTTGACCGGTGCTGCAGCCTGGCCGGCCTTTCTGACCTCACTGCACCAGAGCGCCTCTTCAACAACCAACAAACACTGCAGGGGGTAGTCTGGCAGGATGCTCCACTGAGATGGCAGGTCATTCGCTCTCCCTTTGGCTTCTATCTCCTCCTTCTTTCTAAGGAAGTCTGATTGTCTGGAGAAGTGTGAGGTGTCCCCAATCTTCCTGTCTGTCTCTGGGTCCTTGTCTGAAGGCTCCACCTGTTGACGTGCCACAGCACACTGCTTGACCAGCTCCCTCACAGCTTGATACAGCTGCTGTTCCAGCAGACCCAGCCAAGCCAGGGAGTTGAGGTTTGGCTCCAAGGGGCAAAGGAAGGACACGTGTTCTCTGAGGCTCCCATACACCCCCTGGACCAACATCTGACTGCCAGAAAGATCCAGCCCCCTGCTCAGTTCTGTCACATCCCGAGACGAGTCACTGTTGCTGACAACCTCCAGCCAGCGCACACCTCTGAAGCACTTGCGCACCAAGGGGAGCAGGGTGGAGGGGGTAGGGTGCAGGGAGAGCAGTCGGATTACCTCCCCGTCGCTGAGGAAGCAGAGCCTGGGGAACTGGCCCCTGGGAGAGTCTAGAAGGTAGAGCAGCTGGTTGGAAATGTCCTCCATGGTGCTCAGACCTGCCATGAGAAGACGGCGGAGACTGTCGCCGTGGAAAAGAACGTTTGACTCAGTCACTTTCTTCAGACGGACTATGTTCAGCACATGGGGGTCACCAGAGGTGGTTTGAATCAACTCTCTGAATGTGTTATCTACTGGTTGGAACGTTTCAAACTAAATGGAAGAAAGAAACAAAGAGAGGGAAGAACAAAAGTTCAGTATCCTGTATTTGAGCTATGTGGTCAATAAATGTATCACAAGAAATGCATTTATTATCTGATTAAAGTTCTAATGAAATATACCAGCTCTGCCTTCTGTACACAAACAGTGGTCTCGTAGAACATTTTGCTGAGGAAGACCCACTTCTGCTGGTACCTTTCACAAAAGTCCAGGAGTTCCTCTACAATGTATTTAAAACAATTAATTAAAAAAACGACAACACACATGCACACGTGCACACATACGCCAACACACACTCTCAGACAGGGTACACACGTTTACGTAGGCACTTGGACCAAAAAAACAACAGAAACCCTACATTATTTGTTGATAAAGTTCCATGATAAAATTGAGTGCTGGAATTGATCAGTAAAGAACAAGGTACAAAATATTGTGAACTTTTATACATGGAATCTCACAAAATCAAAACGTTTTCTTTTGACATGAAGTAGCTGGGCATTACCCAACTCCTGAAGCCGCTGCACCCAGTGCTCCACCTCCTGTCTGAACTCAGCAACATGCGGAGACAGCAGCATGTTGGACAGAGTCATCACACTGTCTTCAGTCTGGGCTAGGAGTGTCTCCAGACCTGAGGAGACAACCACAGCTTCTCACAACCTCTGTCACCATCAAAACTATTGATAAATAGCATTTTTCATTTTCCCATGACACACAATCAGTTTTTGCTCCTTTTTCCAGTCTCACCGATAATGGTGAATGTGCCGCAGTCTTTGGAGAGCTGTTGAGGTGACGCGTGGTTGGACTCCAGGTCAGATGAAGGCTTCTTTCTGCGTGTTGCTCCATCCTGAGGCTTGTCCTCCTGCCACACAGTAACTATGAACTTTGCCAGTCTGAACTGAGCCCCCTCCCAGCTGCGTTGAAGCTTCCGGAAGGCTTGCTCCATGTCGGCCTCCGCCTTGGCCTCCCGGCAGATCTGAGGGAGATGGAGATGTATTTGAGTATGTCAAGTACAAAATGTTGGATAGGAGAAGATGGGAATGTGTGCTTCAGTTCCTCAGTCTAAAATACCAGTCCTTACCTTGCTAATATTATTTTGATGCTCTACCAGCATTTTGGACATCAGGTCTGCTACAGTCAGGCTCCACTGTGGAGTGTACAGCTGGCCCATGCCTGCAGGAAGAGAAAGCACAAATACAAACACTGTAGATTTGAAGATAAAATGAAAAAAACGATCAAACTGTCTCACAAACACACACACACACACACTCAGTGCTCCCACCACACTTTGATGTGACCTTTAAAGATGTTCCTCCAGTGTTTGGGTTTGAGTGTAGGGCTGCTGAGTTGAGCCAACACTGGGAGCTGCAGGTGGAAGTGTTCCAAGGTCTGCAGAATCTGCTGCAGCACTGCATCCTGGGATGGGATTAACTTGGCCAGGGACATCGCCTGCTGTATCCACTCATCTACCTTCCCCTGCGCCCGCGACACCAAAAACTAGCACAGGAAACACACTTTCCAGTCAGCTGTTCCAAACATTAAATATTTAAATAATTCCTTCTGATGATTGAAGGCTCTCCCAGGCCCATGTGAAAAACATCTGTTCAGTTTTCTCACCTTGCTGAAGGGCAGCAGCTTCCACTCCCGGATCTGAACCGTGGAGAAGCTCAGCAGCTCCCAAAGCCCTTTACGGGTCTGAATCTTCTGCTGGCCTGTCATCACAAACGTCAGATCCAGAGGATGTCCTATGGAGACGACACGCAGTTAGCACGAAGGTCGAGAAACACACAGCACACACACACCCCCTCTCTGCAGAAACCTCCCTCCTTCTCCCACCTCGGAGACTTCTACTGGTCCTGCTGAGTTCTTGGAGGCGTGCCGAGACAGCGTACACGTGTCTGCTCACAGCCTTCAGCTGCGTCAACATCTGACCAGCATCCTGGGTGGGGTCCAGGAAAGGCCCGGAGGTGGCTTTGGAGGTCGTGTTCTCCAGGTCTTGGGCCAGGGAGGTGAAGGTGCTATCCAGGGTTTTGGCCATGGAGGGGAGGCGCTGACGCACCGTCTCAGCTGCCCGCTTCAGGAGAGGTACGAAGCAGTCCCACAGGTCCAACATCTAGACGCACACACACACAAACACGCATATACCAGGATCGCTGCTCCAAGCTTTAGTTCTCCCTGTGTCTGAGGATACCTCCTCAAGAGGTAGATGAGTGGATACAGCAGGCGATGTCCCTGGACCCCACCCAGGATGCTAGGTCTCTGAAGTTGGAGACTTTCATCTCCCTCTCCAGCTTTAAGCACCAGTTGTCAGAGCAGCTCACAGATCACTGCACCTGTACATAAACAGCCCATCTATCTACCTCACACCAATAGTGTATTGATTCATTTATTTAATCTTGCTCCATTGCACTCCAGTATTTCTACCTGCACTTTTATCCTCAGTGTTAAACTGTTTTATTTGTAATTACTGTGCTTATCATGTTTGTTTATTCTATGTGAAACTCTGTTGTATGTGTCTTATTGCTATGCTGTATCTTGGCCAGGTCGCAGTTGTAGCCTACCTGGCTAAATAAAGGTGAAATAAAAAATAAATTAAAAAAAACCTGTTTGGAGCAGGATGAATCTATGGATGATGCGTCTGCTGACCTGTTCCTCCAATGCCACCAATGCCTCCAATGCCACTTCCTGTCTGTAGTTCATACGGATGGTCTCCTGGAGGGAGTGCATGTACTCCAGCTGCTGCTGCATGTCATTGGACATTTTCTCACAGCGTGTGACCTGCCGTGAAGGAATCCCATGAAAGTCAATGGACACATTTGATTTAAAATCAGATGACACATATCGAATGTGCCGAGTTCTGCAATTCACCTCTATCATTGACAGAACCGTGGCTACAGAACCGTGGTTACAATACTCACCATGCTGGCGTACTGTGTGAAGTCGTTGAAGTCTGTGGGCTCTACCCTGAGGCCGTCCACCGTCTTCTTCAGTTCCTGTATCAGGTTCTGTGAGCGGAGCTTCAACTCCCCCACCAGGAAAGTCAGCATGTCCTCCTCTATGGAGGTCAACAGAGGCCCTGAAAAAAAGAACATACACACATCCCCGGAACAATACTATTGAGACAGCAGTACACACACAAATGCACACGTGCACATACACACACCTAGCTTCTCCTGGATGTGTGCGCAGTGGACGATGAGCAGCTTGTTGGAGGTGGTGAAGGAGCGGGGCACGGTGCTGACCCTGTCCGTCCAGAAGCGCACCTTCTGGATGTGCTCCTCATAGAGCAGGGCTGGCAGGCCCCTCATGGCCTCCAGGGAGGCAGGGCTCCACTGGCTGGTGAACAGATGGATGTCCGCCAACCAGGCATGTTCATCACACAGCTTCTGGAGCTCCTGCTGGGCCTCCTGTGCAGGAGGGACACACAACAACGACACAATCAGGAAACAGCAGGAAACGGAGAGAAATGACAAAGAAGGGGAAATTACAGCTATATAGTTATATAGAATAGTAAAGGCTTATTGTGTGAGAGAGACAGGATGACCTGAGTGATCCTGTCTTGCTCTTCCTGCACTCCTGTGGCTCCAGAATGCAGCTTGAGCTGCCACTCCAGGTGCCTCTTACAGAGGGGGTAGTACTGCCCTCGCAGCCTCTTGCCCTGCACCCTCAGGGGGTTCAGCCTGGGCAGCACCAGCCTGGGGGCTAACTCTACAAAAGGCTCCCGTCTGGTTGACAAACTGATGATCTCAGTTTTTTCTCTGTCCTTTGGCCCTGACACATTTTTAAAAACACGTAAATATGCTGAATCAGAGACAAGAGAAACAGGTCAGAGCTGGATTGTGATACACTGTGCAGAGAAGCCCTGTAATAGAACCAACTTTCAGGTACCTGTCTGACCAGGTTTGCCAAAGGAGCAGGGCAGGCTGAGCTCAGGGCTCAGCTCAGGAGCAACCCTGACAGGGGATTTGCATGCAGTCACACAGTCCTTGGACTCCGGAGAGTAACTGCATGCGTCAAATACCTGACACAGGGAGTACAACCAGATAGTCCAGTCATTTTAAGCCAAAATGGGGGTCAACCTAGGACAAATTGCAACAGAAGCAAATCAACTGGTTTTGAATCGTCAGTATGTCCCCAAAGAATCCCATTAGGGGAAAGGTTTGAAAAAGACTCAAATATAACCTATTCATACGCCTATTCATTATTTTTCTCACGTGAATAGGGTAACAATTCTTACCTTTAAATATCACCATGAAAATTACTGAGTTGATTACTTACATCAAGACAAAGAAAACATTTATTACAAGTTTTTTGAAATTGTTTGTTAACATGGGCAAATGGAAAAGATTCAACGTGACATTTTCCCCTGGCTATACCCAACATTTAGATCTGTTGTTGTATTTCTGCAAATTAGCACGTACCTAATTAGATTATGCACCGTTTGCCCATGTTAACAAACAATTAAAAAAAACTTGTAATACATTTCTTGTTTGTCATGACGTAAGCAATCAACTCAGTAACGTTCATGGTGATATCTAAAGGTTAAAATATCTATCCTATTCACGTGAGAAAAAGAATGAATAGGCATATGAATAAGCTATATTTGGGTCTTTCCAAAACTTACCCCTAATGGGATTCTTTGTTTTGTTTTTTTTCCCTAACCAGGACATATTGAGGATACAAATCAGTTGAGTTTGCTTCTGTTGCAATTTGTCCTCCCTTTTTTCATAAAATGACTGGACTAAGAGCGATATTCATACTGAAACTAGGTTTTCTAGCATTTAACAGTACATAAAAAATGGTACAAGATACAAAATTATAATGCAGACATCACAACAACAAATCCCACTACAACAAATGCATGTGTTTAAAAATGTCCATCTAAAGTTCAAAACAGAGCTGGAAAGTGTGACTCATGGTAAACAGTACATAGTCTAAAGTGCATATCACTTTAAGGACTCAACTCCAGACTCCTGTTTATAGTTGTTTTTTGTTATATGAAACTTCATGCCAAGTTTTTTTTTTCCAGTGTGGCAATCTTGCCCTCACCTGGAGGGCAGAGTCTGCCACAGACAGCACGGCTCCACACACAACCTCCCGGAACAAGTGCATAGGGGGGAATAGGGTCAGTTGTCCATCTGCTCCAAATATCAACTCTGCCTCAAAAAGACATCCCTGCTGAGGCTGCACAGTGTCACAGAGACACAAAACACGATCAACATCTCTTACAACATTTAACCTCACACCAAAATCCCCCATAAACATTCAACCTTCAACCATAGTGCTTGCTGCTCTCTCTCTACCTTCAAGACGTTGTTCAGAAAAGACAGGACCTCCCGTTGAGTGATAGTGACCAGACTCTGGACTATCATCTGATCCACCAGGGCGGCCATGTTGCCCAGCTGCTGCAGGACGTCCTCAGCCCGGCGCAGCTTCTTCTTCAGGTCACGCACCTGAGCCAGCTGCAGGTGCAAGGGTTGAGAGTGCTTGTTCACCTGGGCAAGCTCCACATGCAGCTGCAGCTCCTGCTGGCCTTTGTAGCTGTCCTCCTGAACCTGGGAAGAGATGGACATGGTTACAGTAATACTACCATATCAGTACAAAGTTACATCATTCATTCACTCATTGGTTCATCATTTGAATGTTTGTTAATATGTGTTTAGAGGTGAAGTAGTCTGAGATACCATATTCAGGATGAGAGCTCGATACTGTAAGAACCTCTCCAGCAGACCCCGACACTCCTGGTTCTTCTTCAGAAGTGTATTTTGGAAGTCCAGAAGGGTGTAGGTTTTAGACCCATCCTGAGGCAGCCAGTGAACCCCTTTCAATTCCTCAATAAGTCTGACAATGACAAACAAGGTGTTCAGTCAAATCCATCAATAATGGATGTTTGGGTTTCAAAACTGAGATGGTGATTGTGACCTCGTTAAGCATTCTCCTCCCCACCTGCAGAAATGAAACAGAGCTTCTCTGAACTGTGGCACGGTCGTCAGCAGCTGACCCTGCAGTACCTCACACCTGCGCTGGAGGGCGATCTTGCTCACGTTTCTCTGCCACCTGGACAGAGACATAGAGGAGACATGCAGGAAACGTCTTAACTACCAAGCTAATAGTGGTCAATACCAGCATCTCTGAAAGGAGTAAGGCTTCTACCTAGTGAAAGCTTTTTTCAGTAGATAGTCTCTGAAGAGGGGTATGTCTTGCAGGGCGTTCCAGAGCACGGCCTCATGGTTCCACTCGGCCAGAGAGAGCAACCCAGCGCTGCAGCCATCCCTCACGTGTAGGACGGAGGTCGGGGAGAAGACGTAGTACTCCATACCTGCCTTACTCTGGGGGACCACACAGAGGTCGTATGGCCTACAGGAGATGAAAACATTCAGATATGTATGTCGAATTAACATGATCTCAAAATGGGACTAAGGGGCGGTAAGTACAGATGTTCTGCTGCTGTGGTATTTACTACCTGTAACAGCCACCGTCCACAGGCTGCAAATGAAAAAAATTAAGTTTTCCCAGGTGTTTTTGCTTTGCAAAGATCTCCACTACGTCTGTGCCTGTCAGAGGCTCCTTGTGCTTGGAAATCTTCTTAGCTCTTCTTTTTGGCCCCTTGTCTTGTCTATCAGTGGTCTTTTTCACGGACACAACATTGTCTTTAGCACTAAGGAGGGACAAGAATATAATGTAGAGGGGGGAATGTAAGAATAACATGTTCAGTACTGGGATAACATTGTACACTCAATCTGCACAGCTACTCACATGTCCACAGTTAGTTCCTCAACATCTACCTCAGCCAGGCTGACAAGGATATTAGTAGCCAACCCAGAGGCCATCAGACCAGGTCCGTCCGTCCATAATGAGTCCTCCATGGCTGTCTCACGACCCACCTCTGCCACTAAACGGGGAAGCTCCATCCCAGTTAGAGGTCTGGGCATGGGGCTGAGGTTCTCCGTGCTAAGGGCACGTCCGGGTGGGAGGTACTTCATAAAGGCTAGTCTTGAGGAGATACCTTCCTGGGACTCCAGTGGTGGTAGTGAGGGTGCAGAAGCACCACGTCCCTGGTGTCCGAGGGAGCTATTCCTGCTAGCGCTTTTTGCATGGGCCCTAGTTTGTTGACTGTCTCTTTTTGGAGCTGGCATGTTGCACGACGTATCTAATCAATATTAATCCATTTTGGAACAGCGTCATCAGTTAGAACATATTTTGTCGAAGCAGGTGTTCAGTCAATCTCTGCTAAACTCCCAGTAATTCCGTATTCAAAACCCCAAAACGTATACTTAGGTACAGCTGGTAGAATACTTGACAAGTTCACAAAGTTCAGCAACTTTAGACTAGTTAGCTCGAGTTAAAGAATTTCTGGGGCCCATAGCCTAGCTTTAGCGTGTTTAGGAACACCTCTACTAGTACGTTGAGTTTAATTACTAGTAGTGCCAATTACTGTAGTTTACAATCTCTACAAAATCAAATCAAAGTTTTTACTTTAGCTAGCACGCTAGCTACCTGTATATTTTCATTTAGGCAATTTGGTAATAAAATACCAAAACGTAAACACGTTTTAAACAGCTGTAGTTGGTAAAAAAAAAAGAAAGAAAAGTTTTTGGAGCTTGTCTACCTGTTATGTGTTCTGACGTTTGTACACAGCAGTCAGTGTTTAGTTCCCATAGTTACATGGGGACGCTACACTCGTACAATCCACAAGGGTGCGCATGGACACAATATTAAAGCTCACAACCAAATAAATGTCTAGAGTTTTCAATAACATCTAAGGTAGAAACTTTGCAGATAAAAAATCGTATAAATACCGTGTATTTCATGTATCTGTGTGCATAGTTTTTATTTTATGTTGTTCATCCAACAAACAAAACAATTGTAAAGTAATTTTACACAACAAGACATTTTAATGCAAGTTAATAAACCAAAAATATTGCTTGGTATATAATTGTGGTACACAACTTTATGTACTGTGCATATTGCAATTCTGAATAAAAAGCAAGCAAGGCAGTAATACTACAACACAGCCAGGCCAGCTTAAAGGTCTTTGAGCAAGGCAGTTTTCTTAGACAGTTGACTTAACATCAAGGATGATATTATAGCTAAAAAATTGGACATATTCCTGGCCTTCCTCTGAGCCCACGGCAGGCTTCCTCAGGTCAGGAGAGCAGGGACCCTGCATCAGGCTAGTCAGGGCGGCCAGAGACTCACGCTTCTACAGAAGGGCCACCAGATTCAGAGAGAAAGGGAAGACCGAAGGAGAGATGTTGAGATTTGTTTAATCCATTGAAGTTATCAATCGATGAACAAGGGTATGTAAAGTAACAATTCTAAGATGTGACACCGAGCATATTAAAATGATACGTACCTTTGGTGATGGCTGGTGTACTTCACTGCTTTTGCTGCAACACAAAAAAGTTAGCAGTGAAATATAATAAATAGGGTGCTGAAAATTTGAATTATCACACTCAAGTACATTTAGTGCCTCAATCTACCTGATGGGGGCAGTGTTGTATGACTAAATCTCTATTCTGAGACAAATGCATATTGCGAGGGGAATATCAATGGAGAGCTGTACTGACCCCAAACATCATCATTGATCTCTCTCATGTCAGAAACAAAACCTCACCCCATTCATCATGACCCCCCCCCCCCCCCCCCCCCCCCCCATGACACCTACCACGCCAGTGAAGACCTGTCAAAAAGTGTTCCTAGTGCTGCCCGGGTGACACACTCCCCAAAATAGATATCCTCTCGGGGAGTCCTGTTTTCTCTGTGTATGCTGTCTGACTGACCTTCCCAAATTAACCTGACAAGACCCTCCCACAGGATCAAGCAATAATGGGACAGAGGGACTCGCTGGACCAATGGCACCTTGACCAAGTGTGCTGCACTGACCAGAGAGACAGGCCTCCTATGTAAACAGCCTCTGCACCTATACTGAAGTAAACCGAGTCTGTGTTGTTACCATCTACCCATACAAGAGAGCTGACATACATGGGGGAGGTTATGGGTATTATGGGATGCTTGCAGAAATGTGGAAAAACTTTGAGATACCACTGAGGAGCAGTCTGGGATGACAGCAGTCATGAAAACATGGTTGCTATGAGACACTTGGCTTTACATTCACTTCCAATCACAACAAGACAAATTTGCAGTGTCTGCATTTTGTCATTTGAAAATGTTAGCCTATGTTTGATGAGTATAGCGGTGCACCAGATGTGAACTTTCTTGAAAGGTTTATTTCACAGTGTGCTTCTTACAAAGCATAAATGCACACATAGTGTCGGTGATGGCAGTTTTACATTGTTTAACTCTCATGGTTTTACTCTCTAAACTTTTACCATTTATGGATGGAAAATAAATCAATTGCCGACACCACAGTCAACAAAACCGTTGGTCGCTTGCCAGCAGCGCTGTGGTGGCACAGGCACCTGTCTGTTCTTGCCACACTTCCTGTTTGTGAATAGTAGAGAGCTACTTTGGTCATGAAGG
This sequence comes from Hypomesus transpacificus, assembly GCF_021917145.1. Classification (NCBI taxonomy): domain Eukaryota; kingdom Metazoa; phylum Chordata; class Actinopteri; order Osmeriformes; family Osmeridae; genus Hypomesus; species Hypomesus transpacificus. The sequence continues at coordinate 13,183,770 of NC_061074.1, read as the reverse complement.
TGAGAGAAAAGAGTCCTTCACTTCCTGGTTCTGCGGCAGAAGAACCGTCAGACTGAACCACCATTACTTCCTGTTTGTCTCTCTCCTCTGTTGGCAGACAGTCTGCATCTTTCTGCCACATTACCTGCCAGCACGTCACAATCCTAGCTATTACCTGTCTCCTGCAGAGATTTTAGACTCACCAGAACACACAGAGAGTGACGATGACGAGAAGTGTGACCGCCATGGCCGTAGAGAAGCAAACAATGACAAGGTACACTGCAACAAGAGACAAAGTCAACAGATTTGATAAAGCACAACAATTAGAAAAAAGGCACAACAATACTGTGGTTGTCTGTCTTCATACAGGAGATCTACTATCGAATAAAAACACTCACTAAGCTCATGGTCTTCACTGTTGACCTCCAGCTGAATGAGTGTCGTGGCCTTGTGGTGGTAGAAGGAGGCCTGGCAGGTGTACAGGCCTGTTTCCCTCTCTGTCACCGCAGAAGGAAACACCAGGGCTGAGCCCTCCACCAGGGCCACTGAGCCATCACTCCTGCCAAACACAGGACACATCATACAAGTTAGTTTGGCTTGTTCGCCCGTTGAGTGAGCTGGAGGCAATTCCCATCAGTCTGTCATTTCAAGAGAATAATACTTAACGTGTAGCAGCAATCATCATTTCACAGGATAACTAAATCTGTCTATGAATGAGGAGATTGTGTTTCATAACCAGTGTTGCAGATGATTTATGAGAGGCTGTGGGGAGGATGTGAGAGCGTCAGGACCTCTCAAGATCTAGCGCTTTATGAGTCACTCTGTCTCTCTGATGAAAGGCTGCTTTAGTGCCACCTCGTCCCTGCCAGTCAGAAACCCTCCCCCCCCCCCAGCAGCAACACCAGGCCTGATGATATCTTAATTATGCATAAAGACAGCTTTATGGTCACACGCTTATTTCATGATCTTGCTAAAAGCTCTCATAAAGCAATAAAAAGAGAAAGCTTCAGTCTGGTCCAGAACAATGTTCTCATAATAATGACCACAGTAATTACAACAGTGTTAATAATATTATCAAATGTGTCTCTGCCTTGTGCTTTATTCAAAGTTAAACCTACACACTCTTCAGGGATCAAAGAGGCCCAAAGCACTTCAGTGTTGAACAGCCCTCTGTGTCATGTTTGCAAGGGTAATCTCAGAGCGGAGAGAGTGGATTACCTATGACAGGTGAGGTTGTAGGTGGGCACACTGCCAATGACTCTGAACAGGACTCTCTGGCCGTGGATATTCTCCTGCAAAGCTAGTCTGTGTATGATGAGATCCCTTCTGTGAGGTCTGTTAAGTGGAGTGGTCTGATTCAGTACTCTGATAAATGAGATGTCTGTATGAAGAAAAAAGTCATCAACAAAAAATATCAACAAAAACAAATCTTTAGACACAGAACAAAGTAAATGGGCATGTTTGAATCTCTTATAAGTGCCTCTATGGCAAAATTTATGAATAGTCCAGTTCTGAGACCAACCCATTGAATTTACCATATATGGGAACATGTGCTGTCCTTCTCGCTTTCAGCCCATGTTCATTTTGAATGAGACAGGTTAGGTCCTGTCCCTCACACAGAGCCAACGGGAACTCATAGGTCAGTCTTGTGTGCAGTTGTAGGCCCTCATAGTACGAGTGGAGGGAGGAAGAGGTTTGGCATGTGGTGTTCTCTGCTAGGACCCAGGAGAGGTGTACCCCAACACCCTCCCCCCTGTACTCACATTCTGCTAGCCAGAGAGAGGAGTGTGTCTGCTTTCTCACAGACACACTCATCACTGGGCCTTCTGGGGGGGTAGAGAGAGAGAGAGAGAGAGAGAGAGAGAGAGAGAGAGAGAGAGAGAGAGAGAGAGAGAGAGAGAGAGAGAGAGGGAGAGAGAGGGAGAGAGAGAGAGGGAGAGAGAGGGAGAGAGAGAGAGCGAGAGAGAGAGAGAGAGAGAGAGAGAGAGAGAGAGAGAGAGAGAGAGAGAGAGAGAGAGAGAGAGGGAGGGAGAGAGAAAGAGAGAGAGAGAGGGAGAGGGAGAGGGAGAGGGAGAGGGAGAGGGAGAGGGAGAGGCAGAGAGAGAGAGAGAGAGAGACAGAGGAAGAGAGACAGAAAGAGACAGAAAGAGACAGATAGAGTTAAGCATGTCATTTTTTAGGCAGAGAGCACACTGAAACACAGAGAGACCTGACAGAACAGTCGCATGGATTAGCCCTCCTTACCCAGCTCCGGCACCAGTATGTGTCTCCTCTCAGTTCTCTCCAGACTAGCATGCTCCACCGCACAAGTTACATTCTGACCAGAGAACATGGTGGTAGGGAATCTCACCCTACTCTGGACAGACACACGACCACTAGCATGCACCTCAGGCAGGATCTGGACCCCATGCAGGGCCCTGGTCTCACTGTCACTGCTCCCGACACTCCAAGACACTTTGGCCACAGGGTGAGGACTGTCCACACTGCACTGCACTAGTTGGTATGCTGTGCCGTCCACCCATTCTGAACTGGACTCTATAGTGATGTTTGGAGGGGCTGTATGGAAGCAGATCAGAGGGTAGCCAGTGGAATGAATAATACAATATTTATAGGACCATTACTCAGACAGGATTGTCTTTGTGTTGGGTTTGTTGAACGTACCACACACAGGGAGTGTTATGCGTCTGCTTTTAGGCTTCTCGAAGGCTGGATGATCTATCATGCACTCCACACTGAGCTCCTGTTGTAGGCAGACAGGCAAGACTAACACAGCCCTGACTGAGTGTGTTCCATTATGGGATGTGAAATTGGACCAGTGGAGCCCGGACACACCCTCAGGAAGAAGCCAGGACAGGTTGGCGGCAGGGACGGCCTTGGCAGCCAGGCACTCAATGAGTCTGTCTTCAAGTCTTTCCTGTGTATCAATCCTTATTCTGGGAGTAACAAGCACTGAGACAGAGAGAAGACCAACATCAATATTCCATCCACTCACAGTTTCCATAGTCGTGGGGCTCAAATCAATGTCTGAATTGTGAGAGAATGTCTGAGAAAAATACATATCACTATTGTATTTTAAGGCCGGAATGTTTTAATATAGGTGTGTATCTAAATATTAAAGTACGATGTTGTGACAACGTTTTTTTTTTTGTCTTGGGTCTACATCCACATTTTCGTGAAATTTCTGAGTGTAACCGGTCGATAATGGTTCCCCATTTGGTTAGCTAGCTAGCTCGGTATTTGTCATTAACGTGATGTTTGAATTGACATGATGGTCTACTGGTCTTTTCATGTCGGCAGTCAGTGGCTGTGGTTATGGGCGTATGCAGGGTTTAAAAAATACCGAGGTCCAAAAACTAACTTTTGCTAGCGGTTTGGAATTGTTGTTAGCTGGTAGCTAGCTAGTTTATGCATGATGGACGGCCACTGCCTGACGAAGTGCGGCAGCGCACCGTGGAGCAGCGCAGAACACATAGCAGCGCTTGTAATGTGAATACATTATTCATAGTTTATGGCATTTTAAGCGAAACTGTGATATGTTTCACCCGCCTTTGTGTTTAAACGTGTTGAACCACTGGTGTATGCATTTTTATATTCGTCTATCGTCCCGCAGTCGTCCCAAACTGTCCCAGACAACTTTTTCATAGTCCCCGGGACGCTGTTAATTTCGAGCCGTGCTATAAGGTGAATAATGCATGCATGCTGAAAAGAACCATGCGGTGTTTATGGATATGTTTAAACCGTCTGTGCTAGAACTCAGAACTTCCTACCAGGTTGCTTATCATGTGCGCTGACAGTGACGTTCAGTTTCACAGAGGCTTTTAGGTGTTGGTAGGAGGCCTCACACTCGTACAGGCCTGCATGGGTCAGCTCTACTGGGCCCTGAACCCTGAGGACACTGCCAGTTACCTCCATACCCTCTGGTAAGGGCCCGTCATCTCTGGAGGGGGAAGATATGGACACACATTGTAACAATCTTCTGTGTTGGACAAACAGCAGTTCATTTGGTTGATCTCAAGTAGTCCATTGGCTCCATTAAGTTTCTGTATGACTAATACTTCTATCTGAATGAGAGAAAAAAACGTCTGTAGTGTGGTTTTCATGTTAACCTCTCACCACAGCCAACGTGATAAATAGGTTAAGTTAACCACTCTGTACTCAAATGAATAGTAACAGTTAAAGTAGTTGTAGTGGAGTTTAAGACTTTGTTTTAAACTCTTTGAGTTGAGTTTCTGACCTGAATCATTTGTTAATGCACATTTAAAGTCAAGCAATTGTTCCTTAATTGTTCATAACAATTGTTAGAAACAATTATATGTGTTAAAATCTTACTTGATGCACATGACAGTGTAACGTGGAACATCTCCGATGACCTGAAGGGTGATGGTGCTGTTACCATGCCCCTCCTTTAACATCACTGCTTTCATGGCCTGGTTTTTGTTGCCATTTCCTGTAGACTCTGAGTTAACCAACTGCACAGCTGACAAATCTGACCACAGTGGCAGGGAGAAATATGTCAGATCCGAGAGCTTGTGTTTGTCTTTTAGAATAGCATTGCTTTTACAGTATAGTATATTGTAAAAGCTGAAAGTTACAGTGCTGAATGTAACAATGCTGAAGATGACAGTGCTGCAGGTAACCATGCTAAAGATAACAGTGCTGAAGATAACAGTGCTGAAGGTAAAAGTGCTGAAGATAACAGTGCTGAAGGTAAAAGTGCTAAAGATAACAGTGCTGAAGATAACAGTGCTAAAGGTAAAAGTGCTGAAGATAACAGTGCTGAAGATAACAGTGCTGAAGATAACAGTGCTGAAGGTAATGATTCTTACAGAAAGCTGGCAGAGTAACAGTCCGTAGCTCCCTGTGGTTGAACATTGGGTGGTCAAACACACAGGTTATATTCTGTCCCTCGTACAGCTTTGCTGGGAGGTGGTATGAGCTGGCCTGGGTATCGGAAATGTTGCCCCCCTCCCTCCACAGTCCACGCTCATCCTCCTGGTGGATGGGCAATGCCAGGGAGATGCCAGCCTTGGGTCTTCCACCGTACACCCTACATGTGATCTTCCAGATATCCACACCCTCCTCCATCACCAAGTCTGCCTCTATGGTCACATTTGGAGCCACTGCAAATGAAAGGAGCGTAATTTTCCACAAAACGATGTCAGTTAGAATTCAACATGTGAACAAAGAGATCCTAATTTAGTCTATAAACTAAGCTTAGACCAGGTATTTACGTATTTGCATACTACCAAAAGACAGTGATCATTCAGAAAGCTGTTCCTGCACGGCTGGATAATCCGATAAATTGAATCAATCTCGGAACTCTCATACCGAAGGTCTCCACGTTCACAGTGACGAGGGCCGGTTCTGGCAGGGTAGGGTGTTGGACCTCACATGTCACCCTGTCCTGGTCCTGCAGGTGAGTGGGGAAGCGGAGCACACTGCTCACTGTGACAGTGCCATTGGTGTGGCTGGTGTTTGTCATCTCCACAGGAGCCCCCCGGATCATCCACCTGACCTCAGGCCTGGGTTTACCGTTGACAGCAGAGCAGGTGACAGACTGGTAGTGGGTGCCGTTGGCTGTCTCTTCAGTCACTGATGTTTGGATGTCTGGCCGAGCTTAGAAATGGGAACATGGAACACATGGGGTCAGCATGGGGTTTCCCTCAATTATCCTATCATTGTTCTGCCCAGTTGCTATAATTTCCTGCTCCAGTCTTACCTAAGACATTGAGGATCATGGTGTCGGTGAACTCCTCTTCGTCAGAAGCAAACACACAGATGTACTCTCCCTCAGCTTCGAGGCTGGACACGCTCATCCTTACAGTCAGGTTGGTGGCCGATGCAGGGGCAGAGAAGTCGGGGTCTTTGGTGAAGGCCTTGTTCTTGTTAAGATAACCTGTCAGCCGCTTCAGCTTGGAGTCAATCTGGCGTTTCCACAGGGCATAGATGATGTTATTCTGCCCCAAGTATCGACAGTGCAGGTACACGTCCTCTCCCAGGACTCCGGTTACATTATGAGTCATCTCAATGTCTGGCTTTGTTGCTCCTGAGGCAGAACAAAAAGCAAAACACAACTTGGTTGAGTGGATCGTGTTACACAAAACACAGTAATGTTCATATAAAGAGTTCAGTCATTTCTGGCATGCTGCTGAAACCACTAATAGTAGCAAAACAGCATATTTCACTTGACGACGACAACATAGCTATCGTTATCGGCAAGAGGAAGGGTGGTGAAGACTGTGTGTGTTGGTGTGACATACGTAAAACTGGGTTATCTGTCCATCTCATCGTCTATGTGTGTGCATATGTGTGTATGTGTGTGGAGTGTGGAGCTGAGCTGTGATATATGAGCCACTTCCAGCTAGTGTATGCGAGCCTGAGTGTTCCTCTATCAATACTTTGATTGACTTCCTCCTGTTGGTTGAAGTACATAATTGTGTTATCTTTAACAGTTTTAGAGATGCGGGACAGATAAGGATTGTTGTAATCTGATATACAGGAGTTATGATGTAGACGTTTTCAAAAGGGGGTGGACTGTGTCTTAATCTCAGTCTAAAGACAGGGGATGAACTTGAAACACAATGTGACACTTGACAAATGTGGCCTTGTCCCACCAGTGGTGAATTAATAGAGAATTCCATTATGTTAATGAAATGAAAACAGTCCAGAAAGCAACACTCATGCTTGCCCAGACACACCCTCTAACCTTCTGTCTTACAGCTGTCTTAGACTCTCAAGCACGGCCAGGGGAGGTTTCACAGGAAAGGACATTGAATAAATCCTGACGGTTTTTAAAGCGTGGAGGAGGACAGTGCATACCAACTCACTCGCATCAGTCTTTGTTTTCTTGATTAAGATGTGTTTAAGGGCACAGTTTATCAGATCAGCAAATTGAACCAAATGTAAACATCATCACTGTGTCTGAACTACATTAAGTGGTAAATTATGACATCTTAGCACCCTTATGGCCTTTATTAGGTGCAGCAGTGGACAATTGTTCATTCAAACTTTTTTTGTAGCCAATGAAGACAACAGCATCACCACACATGGAAAAAATGATGAATATTTCCCAAACCACAAGAGAGCCTAAGCACAGTGGGAGGGGTTGGACATATCCAGCAGTAAATCGTATATCATGTTTTGTGAGTTTATTAGCCATACAAATGGATCTGCCCTTGCAAATAATAGCTCAAAATGAAAGTCATCCAAGCGTTGCTGGAGCACACTTACAGGATACATGGCAAGTAATCACCAAGCAACCGTCTGAAATCATACAATCATTTGGCTCTACAGATTTAATGTGCCTCTAAGGCACTGTCTCACACAAAGCAACAACTCACCAATGACATACAGTTAAACTATTTCTGTAAATGTCTTAGTTTAACTACCATACAGGGGCAGCACACTGTACACGCTGATTAAATAGTCTCTCACAAGACAGTCTGATTTCACTGCATGCCTCATCTTCTGGCTTCAGTCCAAGGGGACTTACAGCTATGTGGATCGTGCACTCCACAGTGACTCTGCTAACCAGAGAGGACTTCAGAGTTAGATAACTGAAAGAATGAGTAATGGGTTTTCTGCTGCAAAGCATCGTCTAACTGTCATCTTCAGTGGGTAGATACATCTGCATGGGTTCCTCTTTCCAGATCAAACACAGAACAACGAGGGATCTCTCTCAGAAAACAACAAAACAGGGTTTTTCCCTCTGTGAAATACACAACAGTACTCAGTGGAGTCATTGCAAAAAACTTAATGGGATCCTAAAAGGCAGTTTATAAATGGTCATAAAACAAAAAAAAATTGTTTACATGATGACACTACTGGACAATGCACTTTAAAACATGTCAGTAAAAGGTCCATCGAGGATGTTCATGTTCATACAAAGTTGATGTCTCTTGACGAGTCAAGATGCACTAAAAATGTCATGTAATGTGATTGTTTTATTGCTTGTAAAGCAAGTCACAATTAGACTAACAAGCCAGGGAAGCTGTTGAGGCCCTGCTCAGTATAAATGTAACAGGTTAAACACATCTTTAAGGGGTAATAAACTAAACACATAAACATTGCTCAGTCACAGATGGATTGTAACTGCACACTTACCCAGCATTTCCAAGCAGTGAGTAACATATAGGACAAAGCCCAAGATGAACAGCCCTGAGCCTTCCATCTTGGTGTCATTGAAAGAAAGATGAATCTCACTACCATATGTCTACCTGGGAGGGTATTTAACAGTGTGTGTGTGTGGATGTGTATGGGTGTGTGTGTGTTTGTGTGTGTGTAAATGAGAGTGAGTGAGTGAAGGTAGAGAGAAAAGTGGTCAGAATCAGCTGTAGAGGGTGTGTGCAACTAACCCCAAACCTCAATGCAAATTTTTTTGTTTGTGCAGGCAAATATGTATGTACATGCACACACTAACACACTCACTAACTTATATATACATGTAAATACATTCTGTTTGCCATTCTGTAAAGGACATTTCAGAGTTAGATTTTGAATGTCTGTTCCTTTGATGAGCAGCTGAGTGCTATCTTTGCAGGATGTCAGTTCCTCTATCACATTTAAAACGGTGTCTCTGTGACTCCAGTCAGACTCACTTTTTCTCACGCCCTTCTCGTCTGGAAATTACTCATTTTTAGGCAGTGTTTTACAACACGGTATTTCCCTCTAATTTATTTTATTGGCTGTGTTTTTTCTTACGGTCAGACTTGGCCAATTTACTTAACACTAATTTGTCAATGCAGTACCCTGCAGGGAACAGCACAATAGGAAACAAATGTGGATGAGGAGAAAACAAATGGAAAAACATTTTTTCAGTCCTACAAATAACTACTGTTCTCTGTAGACCTAGGTCTTTTTGGATTTATGGTTGAGGTAGATTCACTTTTGTGTTTTTGGTGATGACATGTCACAAGGCAATGACAGTAATCCTTGAGTCATTTGATGCCGTGTGGTTTAAAACTACACTTGATGCCGTGTGGTTTAAAACTACACTTTGGTACAAATCATTCAATGAGATATGAAACCCCTATAACTGCAAGTTTGAGGTTTTCCATTCAGTGACAGGGTTGCTTCACAGCATATTGTCTTAAACCCTAACCCTTTTTGCTACATCATGATTTTCTATACCAAAAGTATCTATGAAAGCACATTTTGTCTCTTCCCTTTCAATGCGTGTGCAAAAATGACCCACCACTCACACACACACACACACGCACACGCACACACACACACACACACGCACACAGACCAAAGCACAATCTTTAGCATAAACAGGAAACCTTCACAACAAGTATGGAGTCATTCAGGTCCCCCGCTAAGATTGACACAAAGCAAGAGCCCAGCACCAGAACATTCGCTAGATCAGCCATTCCTGACCTTTCCACTTTGCGGCCCAATTGCATCGCTCAAATATTTTAGCAGCCGCCCAACACATCCGTTCACTTAGTTCGCGCTAATCACGCATGTTTAACAATACCACGGGAGCCAAACAGTTCGTTTTCACGGCAACATGTATTTGAGAGATCAAAGAAACCAAAGTGTTATGGAAGCAAATCAGTGACATAATGTTTTACATTTTAAAAGGCATTGAATTCAATAGGCCTAGTTGTTATTGAAATGTAAACACCACGGAATATATTGGTTTTGAAATCACCTCTTACAAATGTCAAAATAAAAAAAAATCAGATCCAAGTTCGTAAATTTAGGTTGCTCAAATTCGAACAGGAAAATTCAGATCCCAAATATTCGAACCCAAAAAATTAGAGCCGAAAAAAATCTGATTTCAACATCCGAGATACCAAGGATCTTTAAGGCAATTGAATTGAGCTTGAATCTGAATTTTCGGTCATGATGAATTTTCGTTTTAAAATAAGAATTTCAATAATCATTTACAAATAGTCTACATACATATTTGTATATTTATTCATTTTTCATACTTAAGTTTTCATTGGTTTGGCGGCCCACCTGTATTACCCTAGCAGACCACAAGTTGGGAATCGCTGCTCTATGATCTGACAGTGTCCCTCAGATCACTTATGAAACATTTTTGCTTTACTTGATACAAACTAGATAGGCCTACAGGCCTGACAATTTCTTGTCTACTCGATTATTAAAGATACAGCATATCTGATTCTGTAATTACAGTTACTTGAGTTAAATCAGCCATGATTTACCGACAGGGATAGATCATTATAAATTCCAAATTACATATTTAGAAAAATAACTAATTAGATTACATGGAACATTTGCTTTCGATGTTAAACTCTTGACATAGACTTTTGTTGTATCTTACAACCCTGACTAAATGTGCATAATTACATGAGCATAAAGCCTGCAAGCTGTTTTTCAAGCAAATTAGATTACCTTTGGCATTTCAGTTAAACAGGGCTAAAGATCAATAGTTATGGAGAATGCAGGAGGGAAACTTATCCTCTCCGTTTCAGTTTTATGGCATGCATACAGTCTGCAACCTTAACTGTATCACTCGTGATAAAACATTGACATTTGGGAACCTCTCAGGTTTATGAATTTCACAGACATGTAGCTGGCAATGACTGGTGCACAACTCTCTGTCACACACACATACACACACATACACATGCACAAAATTGGATGAAAACATGGAAAAGGGTGGGTGATGACTAGGCCAGTTGGATGTACAGGCCAGATCATTTAGATGGGTCTCTCAAGGGTTGTGTCAAACCTCTTTACCTGGAATGAAGTATGGCATCGTTCTTTCCAGAAAGGAACAAAAATCACTTGATTTTCTTCTTCATTCTCCTCCCCTCCCCTGTTCCTAATTTTATCCAGGTCCCACCACACATCACTACACACTGAGACTTCAGACTTGATTAATATTCTTCTAGCTGTCTGAAGCATAGTGAGTAATAACATTCTCATGAGTGTCCAGCGCTGCTTTGGTGGGTGTCAGGCTTAGCACACTGAAGGGCTGAAGGCTTAATGGTTGTTTAGTAGTTTCTGTCGCTGTGCAGTAGCTAAATCTGTGACCAATATACCATTACAGGGAGATGCAGCAGTGATGAGTGCTGATGGTAAATAGCCCTGTCTAATGTTGGCTTCCTAATACATACTATACAGTACTTACTGCAGCAATGTGCTTCAGATGCACTGCACAGAAGTCATACTTGGCACAGGGGTATGCAGGCAGTATTTTTAATATAATTTACAGTTGACCATTCAAGCGACATGATTCAAAATGACAGTAATCTTTATGGTCCATGCATGTGAAAATAGAGACCTTATGGATTGGGTGTGAGAAGAACTAGGTTCAAAAAAGCAAAGAATGTACAAACTACTTTGAACTGGAAGAGAAATGTCACAAAAATAACAAATAAGCACTAGTTGCAGAAACACTTTTAGGGGTCAGTCAGGGACAGAGTGTTGGGTGGGGATGTCACCCTGCTGATACCGGAGGGCCTCAGCGAAGGCTCAGGTGGCTGGTGCATGGGTAGAGGATCACACCCTTGGTGAAATACTGTGGCCTCCTGGCAGAGAGGGCATTGTGGCATCAGGGCATCGAGAGTATGGCAGTGGAAATGGGCGGCAGATGGTTCTGATTTGGGTAGAGGCAGCAGGCGCCTGGTGAGGCAAGGCAGATCCAGGGTGTTGCCTACCAAGCCTGGCACCACTCCCGGCATCCCCCACACTCTGCAGGGCTCTCTCCAGAGCAGGCTGGTTGCTGCTGCCTGCGCCAACCCTACATGTCCCCTAAGCATGGGGCAGGTGACTCACCAACACTCATCCCAAAAACTGATGTAAAATGGCCAGGGTTTTTGTTTGCAATCTAGAGAGATGTGGTTTATAATATAAATATGATGAAATAATGCAGTTTTTTTTAACTGATTGTGACATCTCAACAGCTTCTACAACAACTTGATGCCTACACTCATGTCTATGCCTACTCTGGGGTCCCTCCCCACAGTCAGAGAACCACTGCCATATCCTGAACATACAAAGTGATGTTTGAATACAGCTCTGTAGCAGTAGTGAACTTCTGAACCACGCTTTGCTGAAGTAACAGAAAAGATGGACCACACCTTAGGAACTGAAAGGTGAAAAGGTTAGTCTCCTATGACACAAAAGCAAAGAGAGTCAATTCTATGTGCAGGAAAAAGCTAGGATGCTAGAATTGAAGTAGTTAGCAAACAAAGATTAAATTAGTTCTAATGTTACTGTAACTTTCAAAAGTTGAAAAGTTTCAATGTCATTGAAATGATCCTAAAAACTCAACAGCAAAAATGATTTGCAGTTCCTGATGAATGCACCCATTGCTATTTATGGTTGTCCACTGCTAAAGGCAAGAAAGGAGTTAAAGATGTTGCTCTGCTCAACAGAGAACTTAATTAAAGCCAGTGTAATTAGAGTTCCAACTCATCTGGAGCGAGCACTGTGCTGCTGCATTGAGCTCAGCTGACGCGACAGAAAAATTCACACTCACCCTTAGACCTGGGGGACATATTACTCCCGCTCTGGCCTGGACCGCCGGGGGGGATATGGCATGGAGGGAGGCAAGCAGCAAATCAATAGAGTTTTATGGGCCTGAATCACACATAAACGTTCCCTTTTAGCAGAGCTACTTTGAGTCATTTTTGTTCTGGTCCCTCTAGGGGGAAGAGGTTTCCACTGCAAGGCTGCTGTAATGGAGAGCTGTTAGAGTTCCTTCCATCATCCATAAACCTGCCTTGAGTGGTCATGTACAGAGAGATCTGACACCAGAGCAAAACACCACACCCTATCTATCATCTACTATCTATCTATCTCTCTACATATGTAGGTACATATCAAGCCCTGAGGTCAAGCCCTGAGGTAATATGAAATGGGACAGCAGAAGATAATCTTTCTTTCAGCTAGTGACAGCAAATGTATCTGAATGTTTCTGTTTGTTGGAGAATTATACAAATGCAACCATTAGTATAATTATACAAATCAATAGTGACAGACACATGTTGCTTATCATTATTTCTGTGTCGATTTAAGGTTTTGCATCTCAAAAATCAGTTAAACTCAACTCATGCCTGCCATCTATAGGCTTTTACAGTAGTCACTGCTGGTTATTTCTGACATAATGAACCAAGCAAATAAAACGTTCACAAAATACTCATCCCGTTATGAGTGTGCCTCTGTCTTATTCAGACTATGGCCGAACTATTCCCTGAAAGCCCCACGGATGAAGGGGTGTGAGGGGGGAGGGGTGGATAGACTTCCTGAAGTGCTGTGTCATCCCTACTTTCTCCACATCCTCGCTCCAGAGCTCCCTGGTCATTAGCATTATTGATCAGATTAAAATGAAGCTAAAGTTAGCCTTGAATCAGCCTAGCATGCAAAGCGGATAAATAATGTCAGAGCACTCGCTTATGATAATGTCATCGAGGTCCGACCCGTTAGTCAGGATGACCGGCCATGAACCAAAGGTCGGGCCAGGAAAATGTAGGGATGGCCCGGCCGGGCTGAAATCCCCCATGGTGCACCTGTGTAATTACGGATCGCTCAACCAAAACATTCCTTACAAAACACACTCCAGTAGGTCTGCCTGTGTTGATGTAGGAATTACCGCAACGACAACTGAGTCTGGCGCACAACTTTTTCCAATTAACCTTTAACCTTACTGGGGTAATAGAGCTGATCACTACTGTCATGTCTGATCAATATACAACCTTTAAAACAATGGTTTTCACACAGTCACTCAGTCAATGAGATGTCTTGCTGACCCCAAACACCAAACAGTAAATGCTTAGACACGGACTTTAACCTCCGTTCCACCAGCTGAATGCTGAGTTAGACTTCATGTCACATACATCACAGTTTACCTGAGGGTGATCCCATTGTTAGTGATGATAGCTCAACAGTTGTAAAGGCAGTGGTTCATGAACATGAACCCCTCTCTTCCTGATTCAGGCTCCAGGCCTCAGCCTATTGGCCCTCCATCCTAGATCGTTGTTGATAGATCCGCCATTGATTTATGTGATGTCCCACGTTAATTACAAGCAATTAGTCATGTTCAGCTGTTCCACTGTAGGACATTTAGATAGCTCCTATCTCCAAGGCTTTGATCTTGAACAGTCAAGTACCAGTGTACTGTGTTCTGACAACGGCACAAGAAATGACAAACGATGCACCATCGCCAAAATACTGACTTGCAGAATCAGACATTCTCATAGGGATACTAACTTTTTTTTATTTTATAAGATTTTTTATTATAGCCTACAGTACAGTACAGTATGTATATACAGACATACAGTACCTGCATCAGAGATGATATAACTGCTCACATTCTTGGTTAGACTGTGTCGAAAGTCTTTTCATATCCCTGTAATGAAAGGAGCTGTAGTCTGGATCCTGTGGATGGACTCACCTGAATGTCAAGTAAAATGTCAGAGACTGGGGAGGCTTGGCGCCACATCAGAGACAGACAGCCACCCCCTCTCAATTCATACCACCTACATAAACTCCATTATTACACAGACCTAACTCATCATCAAAGATGAGGAGAAAGAAAACAAAGTAAAACATTAATAAATAAACATCTCTGCACCTGGAAAGTCAGGTTAGCTGTACCTCAGCTGACCATCTTTACTCACCTTATAGTAACATTTAGATTACTGCATGATGACAAGTCTGTAGGGGTTCTTAAAACAGAAATGTACATGAAGTTTAAGAAAAACAAGGTTAGAAAGAAAGACTTCAGTGACTCATTCATTGGCGTTGGAAAGAGTCCTGGCTATCTCCTTTAACCTCAATTTTCGGTTAGTCACAAAGTATACCACAACTGGCTCTGTGAGGCTACACTTAGACAGTAGCTCAAAAACAACAGTAGATGGAAAACGTTACGCAAACTCTAAAGGGATAAACATACACTCAGAGTCTACCCAGAGTAAAGCCTCTGCTTGCCAACATTAATGTATGTGGCCTGAAACTGACCATACTAAAATGACCTCCTTCCCTTGTGAAGACTGCAGCAAGAAGCTGTTGGAGTCTTGGTTTTAGTAGGCGTTCCTCATTAAAACACATGGGACTCTCTTCTATGTAATTAACAACTCGCTCCTGTCCAAAGTCTGCTTAATGGCATCCAATACTTCCAACAAAAGAAAGAAAGGGCACCCAAGTGCTATATTCAGCCATATACTCCCCATAATAATCTTTGGGGTCTACATTTTTTCTGTCAATAAAAACGGTGTGACTGGAGCCAGACATGGGGCCAGACAGTTTTATTGCATTCTGGGATTATACTAGTGGCCTGAAATGAAAGTGCATTGTCACGGCTACCAGAAGCCTCATCCTAATGCTGGAGTGAACACAAACCCATGACCCCCCCCAGGTAGCAGAGCCAGGGGGGGATTTAATAATGGAGACTCCGGTCCAGACACTGGTATAGCCAAAGAGAACTGCCATGAAGCATTTCTTCCTACGTCTTGAGAAGACAGTTCTTGGAAAACTGTGCTAATTGAGGGGAAACATTTTGAAATGATTTTAATGTTTACGAATGAATTCAAATAAGTTTAGGAATATTGTACACTCATGATTTGTTTTCCGGATTTACATTATATTAATGTTGCTGTTCCCTTTTAGTACATGGTGCCATAAGAATGAACAGTTTGTGTCTATGTTAAATTACCTCAGAGGGTCATGAGGATGTGTCTGAAGCTGTGAGGTAAAACTTTGGCTTGTGGGGTCAGGAATAGAGGTCAAAGGTCAAATCGTCAACCTGATTTACTTTGTCCACCCTCAAACCCTCACATTGTTTAGTCGCATGAAGTAAAGTTTTGACTCGCTCTTCCTCCTTGCTGGCCGTCTTCCAAGTCATTTTTCTTTGAACTCTGAACAGCAGGCATCATCATGTGATCGGTCAGCAGGAAGTAAATTGGGATCATTGTTGCCAATAAACTCAAGTGTTCATTATTCTGACAGGAGTGCTGCTGTGAAGAACGACACAATTGGATGGAATATTCCTCTCTGAGACAGGCCCTCATCAAGGTCAGGCCGTTACCTAACCTGATTTCGTAAAACAATTCTGGATAATGGAACCTACCTGCAGCATGCACCTCTATTTCCCCTCCATTAGTAGACAAAGTGGAAGACAAACTCTCAGAACTGAGCTCAGCGCAGACTGACCGTCCTGACAGAGGTAGGGTCAGTCTGCTTTCCTTCCTGCCAGCAGCGGGAACAGGGGGAACAGGGGGGGGGGGGGGGGGGGGGGGCAGCGGGCTCCAACTCCTGACCGTCACAGCGGGACAGCAGCTCAGGCCAGTGTTAAGTCCCTGTAATTAGGACTTCACGCTGTTCGACTTTAAAGGCTTCTAAACGGGCCTCCTGCATCCCCTGCCTTTCTGTCTAATGCAGTTTATTGGGTTTGACATCGGCTGTGCTTCACCTCCGTCTCTCCTCTCCTGTAACACCTGGATGTTTTGTAACAATGGTGCTGCTCTGCTCCTTTGTATGAAGTTGCCTATTGTACACGACCATGGTTGTGTTTAATGAAGTCAAAAGGCCCTCCGTCGTCTTACAACGGCCCGGCAACCATGAGGTATTGCGCTTGCCTCTAAATCAAGTGGATGTTATTGTAAAATCCAAAAAGGTGCTTCAAGAGCATAACATGGATTTGCTTGGAGGGATGTGGATAGAAGGATCTAGAGGTAAAAAGCTGATCGGACATCCTGCCGGTGCTGCAGTCTGTGCTCCCTGTCCAACAGGAGTACAGTAGATGCCAGAGGATGTCACAATCTGTCATCTGGTAAGTCATGCAGCACTAATGTTGTTGTAACATTGAAACAGATGTCCTCAATGGAAATAGGAGACACAATGATTTATCATCAGACCAAACAGCTGAGGCTGACTTGGTGTTAGGGACAGGCTTGTCAACGAGGCCCCATCTCCTAAAGGGGTACAACTGTACATGAACATCAATCAGTGATTAAATCATGATGATGGATGACAGCAGCAAACATCCGTGTCCTCACACAGTTACAGTTACACTCTCATTGATATGTCATCTCATAATCACTCCATAAACACAATAACTTGATCATTTCGAACAACGAGCAGCAGTTCACAGCCCTGTGGGACACAGACAGTGTGACTAAAGGGAGACGGGTTGCACGTTAGGCTCTTGAGCCGTTCTCTGAGACGGTGTCCTCAGGTGGAGGTCTCCTGGCTCTGAGCCTCAACCACACTGGAGCAGCAGTCATATGAGGAGTTGTGTCACATGCACAAACACACAGAGACGTAGAGCAGGGCCAGGGGAGGGGAGGGGGGTAGGCTGGGCTGATCCTGCTGGTGGTGGGGGTGGTGCTTCAGGGTTTGGGGAGGGGGGTGAGGTGAGGTGGGAGAGGGGCAGGGGGATATGTCTGGTCCAGAGGTCCCTGCTCTTCACAACTCAGTCAGCTGTCTCAGAGGGTCTGTTCAGAAATGACAGCCACGAGCCAGGTGAAGCAAACACAGTTTGAGCACCAAGGATACCAGGGCCCCTCAAATAACAACATGTGTCTGTGAGACAGCCTGAGAAGCATGGGTAAACAGTCTGTAACATAATAATGATGATTATTATTAACTCATGATATTGTATATTTGTTTCCTGTGCATTTTCTAAAACAGTGCCTTTACAGATCTTGAATCCATCCACAAGTGACAGATATTCCCCCTCTGCAGTCTTTATATGGTTCTACATCCATACAGCGTATCAACATATGGCATATAACCTTGCACTAGGCTATATTGCTATCAGTGCTGTTGTTGTTGTTGCGTATTTTTATGTTTCACTTCATGTGCATATCCGTGGGAACATTGCATTGTTTGGGTGGAATTTAAATTCATTGAGGATTATATCTGCTTCAGCACTGGAGAACAATGGTGAGGTCCTGCTGTCAGGGCCTGGTGACGGCTGCCCACCCAATCTGATGAGAGACCCTCACATGCCATGAACCCAATTAGACTCTGATCCATAAGAGAGGCATGGATTAGACCCTCGTTTGCACTAGCATACAGCTTCTTGCCTCTCTGTTCCGGGATATGTGTATGTTTCATTTGGGGATTTTTTTCGTGTGAAAAACATGTCACTCATTAGAGGACAGGGAGGGAGGACTGGGGATTCTCAGATATGAGTCTGTGTTCGTTTGCCCTTTGCTGATAGGAAACTGAGAAGAACAAGTCCACAAGCTCAGCTTTATTACAATCTGGCCTGTTGTTACCTCCGAGTTATGAGAGCGTTATAGTTGTCATGCAGTTGACTTTCACACTGTGCATTAAGGGCCGCTTCAAGATAGCCGTGCTTTACAGCTATCTGACTCAGCTGGTGCAAAGCGGCTGACTCATAGGCTATGCCACAGGCAGATTCTCATCTATCTTGTGAGCTGGGAACAGAGCACAGAATCTGTGAATGGCCATGGGAGTAGATCTCCAGGAACAATGTTGCTCATCAATGAAAACCTTCCTTGTGTTGGCTTTCAGTCTCAGGGGAGGTGCAAAGGGTACAAAGAGTCCTTTGTCCTGGCGTTCCAACCCCATCTCCCTTTCAATAACCAAACCATTTATCTGGATGCAAACCGTCCTAACTAAGTAATTTTAAAATGCACCAATCAGATCTTTACTAAACAGCTGTGTTCCTTTCTGCGGGGAAATGAATGCAAGCAGTTGCAGGTGAGGAAAGGCATCCACTTTTAACCAAATCTCTGATTTCAAAAGAGGCAGTGTGATACTGAGAGCAATAACTTACAGGCTAGAAGTCCCAAAATGTTTCCAGGATGATGTGAAGCCCGCCAACCACTTCAAGAAGAAGCGATGGCAGTTTTACAGAGGAAAGAAGAGGAAAAACTCAACTTGGCCTCAGTCTAAACCCTCTGGGCTGCCTGGCCTGCTTTATGGAGTGCACTGAGCCGCATCGCCGTGGTGACATTACTCCTCTGCTGATGTAAGGGGAACCTTGTCTCTCTCTCCCTCCCCCGTCCCTGTGTCTCTCTCCCACGGCCAGGGGGGTAGCACTGACCCATGAGTTAATCTGGGAGAGGGGCTCCGCTCTCCCAAATGTTGGGACTGCAGCCATGACACAGCTCTGACAACCAAGTGTCCCCTCTCTCTCTCTCTCTCTGCCCTGCCCAACTCCACTACTGTCCCCCCCCCCCCCCCCCCCCCCGACACCACAGAGAAACCAACAGTGGCCATGTGACAATGTTTTTGTTGTAACTGCGCTGCACTCTCTCACCCTCTGCAACATTTCGTTATTTCCAAAGCCGTGAGCTCAAACAATTTGTCTGTTCAGCTATGTCAGCTGTGGCCTTTGATGTCAGCTCCCTACTGCTCTGTTCGTGTTCATTAGCTAACAATCGAAGAGGTTTGGGGGGGGGGGGGCTGGAAGTGAAGGCAGCAAGTGGCTTACTCCCTCACTCGACTCCACTACAAGGCAGAATCAAAAAGAAAACAGGTCCACAGGTACCTGAGCTTTGAACCCTCCCCCCTTTAAAAGCAGTTGGGGAATTTCAAGATATACATGGCATTTTCAAATTTGCAAGTCTAAGCAAACCTCCCGTTTTACAAGCATATTTGTTTAAGGCCATACCCAGATGCAGTACCCTATCTTGGGTGGGGTGGCCGAAGAATGTTGAAAAGCGCCTGCTGCTGTTTCACAAGGTAACAAAGCGAAACACATTTGCTGACAGACTCATTAAGTGTGAAAAAATCCCAACAAGAACAAACCTCTCGCAGACAGCTGCGTAAGGAAGTACGGGGGTGAAGGAGCAGATTGAGCCCACCAACAGTTATTTACCCACACAGCCTGCACAAACATGCAGATGGGAACTGTGATGGATTAGGCTGGGCCCAGTCAGACAACAGGCTGCTGATACACAGACAGTGTTTGGGCTCGGGCCACAGTGGCTGCTGAAGTGATGAAAGCAAACTGAGAGAAAGGAGGTTTCTGGTTGACATGCCAGAGGAGATTACAGATCTGGTTTCTGCATTCACTTTTAAGCTGGCCTGAAGGGGAACAGTCAGTCTCTGAGAAGTAGACAATGTTACTGGTCATGCCAACTCAACAAGCAGGTTAACACCAAGGACTAAACATCAGCACTTAGAGGATGGCTAGAGGCATGGGATGTGAGAATTACAAATGCATTATGTCATTCAGTATTAACTGAGCTTAGAAAGTTTCAGATGAGTTCATTTTCATACTCAAAGTGTAACTGATTGGATGAAAGAACACCACTCTAGACGATCACTCAATACCTCATTAATGCCTTGCTAATGGGGCTGGTGTCAAAGGGCTGAAAGATAAGAAATGTCCTGGAGGCTGGTGGGTGGTCAACCTTCAGACCCACCCCAGCACAGGTGTGATGGTCCCCCTGCCCCCCACAAAGGGCTTCTCTTCCTTGGTTCCTTGGGGCCAGTGACAGAGAGGGTGGTGACTGGGATAAAGTGGTGTAGGGGTTAGACGGGTCAGTTAGTCCAGAACACAGGTGTGGACAGTGGAGACTGTGTCTGTGGCAGTGAGTGATGGGTTAACGGGCAGGACCTGACCTTCTGGGGCGGACCTCTCTGCCAGGGCGGATCTTCAGAGGGATCGCATGAGCCCTAAAGATACTCTGGAAAATTATTCTTTTTGGGGGGTGGAATTTGGTATATTATATAAAATTAGTTTTTTTATTCAAATATATATTAGCAAGAGAAGACATCATCTAACTGGAAGCTGACAAAGTTTGCTGGGCGTACAGAACACAGACCTGCTAGACAGAGTAAATGATGCTGTTTTATTACAAACCAAGACAAACGGAAATCTGTCTCTATTCTTTCCAAAGTCATTCATGAGCAATCGATCATTTGCAAAATGGCAATGTATAAAATAAACCTCGAGAACTCAAAATATGCAGCTGAAGAGAACAACTTCAAGCTCTCATCAGGCAGGTGCTCTTTAATGCTTTTCATCAACTAATGCTCTGTACCCGTTATGGGCACAAAACCTTATACAAAAAATATGTTTTTTTTAATAAACAATAATAATACAAAAAGAAGCAACCAGAATATTTACAGAACAGTAATATTTTCTATGGCTCTTGCCTGCTTTGCAATTTTTATCTAAATTTCCAGTGAAATATTAATAATTACACTTTTTCGGTACATACTTTGTAACTGAGTTGCTACAGGAGTCTTCACTGGTTTAAGGCATAAACATTTACCTTCAGTCAACTGCACTGGTTGAAAACCAAGAACTAATAGTAAACATCCAAAAGGAAGACATCAGGAGGAGCAGTCAGTCTTGTCAACAGTGATGAAAGCCACAACCTTCCACATGTACGAGTCTGAATCAGCTGATGAGCCCATCTAAGGCATCCCCGGGGCTTAAACCATGAGAATGTAAGCTGACAGTCTGCCATCACAGTAAACTTAACATAATGTACAAAAACAGACTACGGATGCTTCCAGAGAGAAGACATGAGAATAACTCAAACAGGGGACAGATGACAACACAAAACAGTCAGAAGCATCCCATCACCTCCGCTCCAAATCAAGCCAAATGCCAAAGACCAGCCACTTAAAACAGGAAGTATGACTAAGACAGAGCAGTAGTCAGAGAAAAACTATCATATATTATCCCTGGACAACATTTGGCCTCTTTGTGCCAGTGTTTTTAACAGTAGCTAAGAAAAGCCGTTTTCACGGGGTATCTTTGTTGTGACAGGACTAGTCTGACAGCTATGAATCCACCAAATAAGAAACATGCGTGTGCATGCAGACACAGACGCTCAACATATCACTGAGGTTAAACACACGCCAAGTCCATCCAGCAAAATCAAGTTAATTAAAAAGCTTCAGCTTTGAGGTGAGGCCTGTGCTTTGAGTGTGGGTTGGAGTGACCTAGCCTGCAGATGTGGCGTGTGTGTGTCCGTGTGTGATATGAAAGTGGTTTATTCTAAGACATCTGAAGCCTCTACCAAATAGCTGGGAGTGTCATAGCTGAGAGGGAAACCGTATGAAATAAAAGGAGTGTGGCCCCCCCCCCTCCTATCAGATACAAAGAAACCTCAGGCTGTAGCCACCATCTTGATCTACCACAGGGAGATCCAGCCCCCCCCCCCCTCCCCCAGCCAGCGTGGGGTTATAGGCTCTTCACTGACTGGGAGCAGGGATCAGGTTTCATGGATTAGCTTTAGCCCAGGCCTCTTTGATCCTTCACCCGCTCCTCAGGTACAGTAACGGTCCAGGGGCAAGGGTGACTAGACAGAGCAGGAAGTGCCAGGTCAAACAAAGGACAGGTGGTTGATGTCACAAGTCAACCAATGTGGTTGTCAACCACAACCACATTGTCTCATGGTATCTTCAGCTACATAACCACCCAAAGGAACCATTATCCATCATGGCCGGCAATAAACTTGTTCTTCGTGGCTAATAAAAACAAACGTATCCCACGGATACTTTAGAAGTAGTTATACATGGGATTCAGAAAGCTGGAGAATAATTTAGCTCAATACATTTGAACTCAGTAGACCTACAGCTTAGGATCACTGACAGACTCGTGCGAATTGACTTCACGTGGCAGTGGTATTGACAGATATCTCCCTTTAGTATAATCATTTTGCTTCATTTCCCTTTCTGAATGTCAGTTCGAAAATTTGTTTCAGCGTAATTTGATTCAGATGCTCTTAGAGAAAGCAATCAGAATGTAGCCTGTCCTTTGTGGAAAAAGTAATTTGATGGCATGCAAGCA
Organism: Hypomesus transpacificus; assembly: GCF_021917145.1. NCBI lineage: Eukaryota > Metazoa > Chordata > Actinopteri > Osmeriformes > Osmeridae > Hypomesus > Hypomesus transpacificus. The sequence goes on along the minus strand of NC_061074.1, from coordinate 13,161,083 downwards.
ATTAAGTGTGTATTTACAAAATACCATGGATTATTAGAGGGGTGGAAAATGACACAACATATTGGCCACCTGGTTAAAGGGATACAGTGTTTTCCAAATGAGGGCTGTAGAGCTGGAGCCATGATGTAAGAAAGGTGTTTACAGACAAGACACTCCATGAAACCATAACATCCCTTCAAACTCATACACTGGAGATCCTCCAACGTGAAGCAAAGGCAATTTCAAGAACACTGATCATGTTTATAGAAAAAAAATTGCAACACTCTTTGTAACACGTCCTACGAGTCTTTAAGATCAGAGGTTACAATCAAAGCAGAGATGACTCCCAAACGGGCCGATACAAGCAGAGGCTGGAACTCTCCCCACTGTCCACAACAGTCCTTTAATTGAGCATGATGAACGTGTTCTGATGTCTCAGCCGTTACAGTCTGTGTCTCTGTTTTCCCTGCTCCTCCTCTCAGACGTACCACTCCCTGCGAGAGATCACAGATCCGTCCATATGGGACACATAGTCGCCGTCTGTGCCGTTGTCATAGCAGTCCTCCGGGATGTAGGGGGAGCCGTTGGATACCGGGGGGCTGTGAACAGGAAGCCCACCGTGGTGCATGTTGTTGGTGTTGTTGTGATACTCAGGATAGTACCCCCCCTCCCTGAGGGCTCTTGGCCCGTTGCCCCAGTCCTCCGTGTCCTTGCGGTCGTCGGTGTAGTCGGGGTAAATGAGTTCTCCCCCGGGCTTGGGTTTCAGGTCCTGACTGCCCTTGCCCGAGCCGTCCCCGGACACCTCCTGCAGCTCGTGGGGCTGGAGCACGTCCAGCTGGGACTCCTTCTGCATGTCGGACGGGCCCAGGTACTGCTTGGTGTAGTAGTCCCCTCTGAAGGTCCTCCTCTGGCGCATGAAGCAGGCTCCGCCCAGAATCAGCAGCAGCACCAGGAAGAGGACCCCGCCCACCGCTCCGCCCACTATTGTGCCCAGGCTGCTGTCGGGCAGGGACGCCAGCGTGGGCGAGGTGAAGAGGGAGCTGTGCCTGTCGGGGGCCGTGCTGGTTTCACGGGTCTCCATGACGGTGGAGGCCGAGGTGAGGGGGGCGGCTGTCGTTGGCGGAGGGTCTGGGGGTGTGGAGAAGGGAGGGAGGAGAGTCAAGAGGAAAAATTATTACAAGCCATAAAAAATAAATCACATTTTATTAAATAGTACAATCCTACCTCAGAAACCTCCCTACCAAACCCTGTCTACAAATCTCAACCAGTCCAAGTGAGGCAGAACATCATAGCATCTCTAGAAAAAAATAAAGAATTTAAGAGGTTGCTCTGTTGAAGAGCCTTTATAAGTGAGACTGAACAAAGTATAGGTTAAACGTCGGAAGCAATTTAGCTATTGCGTGTGTGAGAGTGAGAGAGAGTGAGTATGAGAGAGAGAGCGAGCGAGAGGGGCAGAGTGAGAGCGTGCATTTGCTTAGTTCGTCCCTTCTCTCTCTTCCAAAGCCACTGGAGGTCATGTGAGGAGATGAATCTGACTGGTCCATCAGCATTGACCAGCAGTGATGTCAGCAATAGCATCCTCCAGCTCTATACAGCCCAAGGTCAGCAGCATTGTTCCATCTCCACACAGCCAAAGGTCAGAAGCATTGTCTCCCTATTGTAGCCCAGCCTTTCGGGACTAAGAAAACAGTCTGACACAAGAGTCTCTGGAGACAGACATCAAAGAGCCTAACTACAAAGCAATATGACCTGCAACAGCACAGGCTTGGAGGCCTCCAGTGGACATGAGGGTTGACAATACAACTGATTAAACACAGCCCAGTCCCAGTACAGCTTCTAATGACTTCCTGTGATTTACCTGAGAGAGAATCCAACTAACCTGCATGCCAGTGGCCCTGGGGATGGAGATAATGTAAAGCGAGGAGGGGGCAGCTCAAGGTCAGTGAAGAGATAAAAAACACTGTCCTGTCACCCATCAACCCTCACCCCCCCCCCCCCCCCCCCCCCCCCCCCCCCCCCCCCCCCCCCCCCCCTCCTGAACCCAACCCTGGTGTCTTGCTAGGGAGGGGCAGAAGGACACCACACAAGGGGGCTAAGCTGAGCTGCTACAGCTGGTCAGGAGGAAGGTCCACAAGGGCAAAGAGACCACTGGGCATGTCAAGCATCCACATGAGGGGGGTGGACGGGGGTGGACGGTGCACCCATGCTGGCTCGCGTAGCCTCGGCTCCTGAACATCTCCACAGGGGGCGCGGCTGAGAGGCAGCATATGCCCGCCTCCTCGTGCTGGCCTGATAGAAGCCCGATAATTGTCCTTCCTGGACAGGATGTCAACCATGGTGTAGTTTTTAGAGGGGCCTCCTCCAAAACTTGGCCTCAGCACAGATGGAGCATGACAGGCAGCGCTGGGCCCGCTCCAGACTTCTCCTCTCAGGGAGCGAGGAGAGAAATAGTGCGCCGGGGGAAAGCTGGGTCCAAAAACAGCAGTCATTATGTTTGGATGTGGATTAAAAGAAAGAGGGGAAGGAAAAGAGAACGAGTTCTCATGCTTCACTTCTAGCTACAGAAGAATAGGGCGGCCAAAGATGTTTAGACACGAGAGAGCGAGAAAGAGAGAGAGAGCGAGAGCGAGAGAAAGAGGGAGGGCGTGGGCCCCATCAGGTACTGTGCAGCAGGCCTCAGGCCAACTGTAGCAAAAACCTGGTAACAGACCTCAGAGGAAGGTTTCCCTCTATTTAGCTTGTCTCAATTCTAAACACGAGTGATCAATTCTAATCTTTATAAGTACCTCTTCTGAGTCGAGATGAATACATTAGGGTCAGATATGCGTTTGTTATGTGAAACACATTTGTCTGTGATTATTGTGTTTTAAATGTAATTCATTGTTTCCAACCCAGACGCCCGACCTTGAATAAAAAAACGAAACTAAAAGGGTCCCATTGTAGCACGCTGTGCTCCCAGTAAAAAACTGAAAAACAATCCACCTAGCAAAATAAATGTGCCGCAGCCAAAACCACAACAGTGTCCTTTGTTATTGACACTGTCTGTTTCTGTGCTCCTCTTGTTTCTGGAAATGTGGAGCAAGTCGAACTGGGCGCTGTCAGCTCGTATGAAGAAATAGATAGCTACTGTACCCTAAAACTACACCACAAAGTTCCAAAACTAAAGCTGGTGATGGAGGCAGATGAGTGATGAGGGGCAGGCAGCTCACCCTGTACCCAGAAGTGAACGTCTTGACTCCCGAGCCCGATGTCGTTCATCACCTCGCAGCGGTACACGCCGGAGTCATTCCTCTCCAGGGGACGGGTGAAGCTGAAGGTGCTGTTTGCCACAGCCACACCGTCAGGCATGGGGGCATCCATCCTGGAGGAGGGGGGGAGAAACACGTGGCTTTGTGAGCCAAGAAGCAGGCAGTTGGGCTGAACGTGTCCATGGGCTGCAGAGGTCGAGCTCGGTGCAGACTTGAGGAGACTCACCTAGTCCAGGAGAAGTGGTGGGCTGGAGGGTTAGCTCTGGCAGAGCAGTCCAGCGTCACGTCAGCCTGGCCCACGAACCAGCTCCTGTCCCTCCCCTCCACAGACACCTCTGGAGCGACTGCAGCACAGACACATGACAACACACACACACACACACACCACACACACACACACACACAGCCAGGTCAACAGTTAAAATATGAAAGCAAAAGGTTACCTTGTTCTATTTAATAAATCTGTTAAGCTATGATCTTATGCAATAACTGCCAGAACAGCATCTACTTCAAATTCACTTCAACTAATTTCAATTAATTTCAAATGGACGGAGCAGTGAGCATGTGCGTTACACGAAGTGACCCCTAACAATCTGCAACATGACAAATGGGGGTTTCCAGAGGGAACAAAGCAAGCAATATAAGCAGAAAAGTGATACTAGAAATGAAAAAGAGAGCCACAAATTACTCTGGGAGCGCACAGGTACTGTTGCCGAAATAAAGGCAAGACAACTAAAATGGCGAGGCATGGGGGGGGGGGGGGGGGGGGGGGGGGGGGAGGGAGATGCATCACATTGCTGGGGGAGGAAGGCTCGAACACACTCTCTGGTCCAATACCAGTCAGAGATAACACAATTTCATCCCAACAGAAGCAAAGCCGCTGTACATGTTGTAAACAAACAATGACTCCTGTCTCCAATATTCCCCTGTTTGATTTCCCTTAGGAGCTGGAAGCACATGATTACGGGGGGAGCGCGTGACTGTGTCCCTTGACCTCAGCACACAGGTCAGTGTCGAAATTGTGATTCTTTCGCAACTTAGAAATCCCCCGTCTCTGCATTAGACACGATGTATTGAGCCTTGAAGCTGCTTATTTCCTGTATTAACCACGACCCCCCTCCTCCACTGCTGCTGATGATGCTGGGGGCCTGATCAATATTTCATAAAATGGCTTCATTAGCCTGCTCTCATGCAGTCTAAATGAGATACTAGCCAACAGCCCAGCTTGCCAAGGAAGCAGGCATCAACGACTGTAACATTAAGATGAATCTCTTAATGGTCCTTTTATGGGTGAAAGAAGAGAGTCAGGTAGCATGGTGGTCTCTGTGTACTCATACTCTAACCCATTAACGCAAGTTAAAGGTCAGTAATTGCCAGCTTCTGATAAACACGGTAACTGGAATCGGAAAGGAGAGCACCCAGACAGAAAAACACGCCAGCTGTCTTTGACAGACCGGTGATTGACATCAAGTGCTGTACAGTACGCAAAAAGAAAAACTGCAGAACTTTGAATGACTTGGACTCTAGGCTCCACTCTGGTGCTTACTAAGCTCTTAAGCCCAAGTTCCCAGCAAGCTAACCCCTGGTTGCCTGGTCCCTGCACACTTACACTGCACGTTGAGCGTGTAGGGGATGCGGAAATCTGTCTGCAGGGCCGGGTGGCGCACCACGCAGGTGAGGGTCTGGCCCTGGTCCGCACTGCTGGGCCTCCAGATGTAGCCCACCTGGGTGGTGGTGGTGCCGTTGGGCTCGTCCTGGGAGCGCGTCTCCAGGCTGCCGTGCAGCCCCGTTTCCCAGAGGACCTCGGCGGCGGGGCGGCCGCGCTCCGCGATGCAGGTGGCCACCACCGTGTGGTTCCCCCCGTCCAGCAGGGGGGCAGAGCCGGCTGACACGTACACCTTGGGCTCCACTAGGGAGGGGAGGGGGAGAGAGGGGGGAAAGGACAAGGGAGGGAGGGAGGAGAGGAGGAGGGAGGGGGGGGGAGGAAGGAGACGGGAGGGAGGGGAGGGAGGGGGGGGGAGGGGAGACAGACGGAAAATAAATTACAAAATGAATATTGATCTTTTTTTATATATGAAGATTAATAAATAATGGGCATCATAAAACAAGGGATATGGGCAGCAGGAAGTGGCCACAGCACACAGAGATGCAGACAGGATTGATGTCTTGCATTTCACAGATATCTATAAAATAAATTGATGAGCTGAGCAATTTGATAAGAGGAGCACTTCTCGAGGTAAACAAGCTCTCCACTGTTGTACCGGAGACGTAAATATGTTTGTGTGTTTGTGAGAGGTTGATATTGTGCTATATCGACCGTCCCAGTTTTCGAATACTTACAAAGCATTTCCATGAAACATTCCATAAAAGGTTTCAGTTCTGCTCTCTTTCTGCTCAACCCTTACAGCGTGTGTTAGGTAACGTGAGTTTGACCTACATTTCAAATGTCTCACTAGTAATGGTTCTCTGGAAAGTTAGAGCTAATGATCTGTGGACCTGTTATTAGTCCGGTGTCAGTTGCAACACTCAGTGCAGTTGTGTTTCTGTGTTTGATTTCAAGGAGATCCCAACAGTGGAGTAGGGTTGCTGTATGTCGTTCAGTACTTCGGAGCCAGGTTTATGTTACATTGGCTTCCTGTGAATAACTGGGGCTTGAGACGTGACACAGATTTCCTCAATAGGGATGTAAAACAGATCTATGTGAGGGAGGTGACTGGGGTAATAGAGTCCTCTACTTGCCCTAGCAGACAATGAAGCAGGAGGGTCAGTGTTCTGCTACGGTGACGTAAACCCAGACGGAAACTGTTTCATTAGTCATGAGCACACAGGCAGGATGTCCACCCGTTCAGATCAGGTGGGACACAGAGGGGAAGAAAGGGCTTTTATGTAGATGAGGATGGAAAGCAACTTGGCAACAAGGCTTACATTCATGATCCAGGGAGGGAGCGATCTTGATTTTCCATCGCTACCTCTCCTCTCTGGGTTTCCCCCTGCCCTGCTCTCTTTCCCAGGTCCATTTCTCATCCCCAGTGTCTCTGGTGCTCTATCTAACCCTCCCCCATCTCCTACTCTCAGGTCTTTCCCAGTCTCTCCTCTCCCTCCTCCACGGTAGAGACTCCATCTCTCCTCCCCCATCTCCTCCTGTCTCTCTCTCTCTCTCTCTCCCTCTCTGTGGTGGGCATTACCAGCTGCTCCACTTCCTGTCACAGTGATGGTCACAGCATGTGGGGCACATGCATACCCCTAATCTGAAAGACGAGGCCACCACCCCCAGACATCTGCCGCCCCCCTCCCCACCCGTGGGGGCCTCGGTGGAACGACAACCTCTTAGTAACCCCCCCGAGACCTCCGCTTCCAAAAATAGCTCCAATACCTTCTGCAGCCCGGCACACGCTCCCCACCCCTCAGACCACAGCCTCTCTACAGCCCCCTCCACAGACTTTTCCAGCCATTCCCGACCCCTCCCTCAACCCCCCCCCCATGGTGGACTCCAACCGTCCACCATGGCCCTGTTGTGTTAGGCGGCTGCCTGGTAACCACCCCTCTCTCCTTACACCCCCAACGGTAACCACCTCTACGCAGGGTGCTCATTTCAGGGCGGGGGAGAGGGTGGGATCTGTCTGGATGAATGGAGAGAAGATAACAATTCCCTGTCGGGCCTGTCTGTGATCCACCTACTGTATGATCTGCTCTGCTCTGCTCAGCTGAGCACTGACACAGCCAGACTGGCTGGCTGGACAGATGGAACCTTGCCGATTTAAACACCAACTGAATGTTTGCAGGCCATGCTGCAGAAACACAGACTACAGCCTGTCAGTTGCTCACATTAACAATACAGATATGACCACTAATAATAATAATTATTGCTTTCAGTATTCAGGACATGTAGAACTCTGAGAAATATGGGTTTGCATTATCTAACAGCTTCAATCAATAAAACATCCATAAAATGTCATGCTCAACAAGCCAAGTAGGTAGGTCTTTGTTATACTGCTGTTCTGATGTTCTCTTCCATTTCAGGATTCTGCTGAATACAGGAGGGAGATGCCGTTATTGCTCACATCAAGTGCTTGTCACGGGCCGTAAACCGGCTATGAGTGGGGCAGTCAAGTCTGGGGCTGAGGAGAAAGCAGTTTATGGTTGGAGGATATAATAACTTAAACTGAGCAGGACGCTTTGCCGCAATGTCAGTCCCACTGATGTCTTCATTAGGGTACTTTCATGGATTCTTAAGTTTCCCTGAGGACACTCCAGAGCCGTGGGGTAGCGTTCCAACTTATCTTATCAGCAATTTGAAACGAAAGGTCATTCTCCTTCTCAGTACCGGAGGAGTGTTCCTCTACCTCAAGTTTTATTGTTTCCAGGCTGGGCGTTCCCCCCCCCCCCCCCCCCCCCCCCACCACACTACTGGTGCTGTAACAGTCTGGGCCTTTTGTGAGAGCTCAGGACTGAACAAGGAAGACGAGTACTGAAAGGGGATCCCATTACATGGAAGTGCTGTTCACCCTCTTAGAATCCCCCTGCACCACTTATTATGGGTAATCTGCAGTTAAATGTACCCTTTTTCTTGGCAAATGTACAACTCTTCACTTCGCGTTCTACAGTACAGGTCCTGCTCAAGTGGATGGAATCGTGTACATAATGTCAACACGTGTTTGCCGCTTCAGTTCAAATGAATACCGAAATGTCAATGAGCACTTAGTAAATTAGATGTTTGAATATTTATCAAGGGGTTCCTGAGGCTGGGTTGGGAATGAGAGAGAGGTGAGCCCGGGCACACTCGCAGCACAGAAAGGGCAGCACAGCTGTGCCCTGTGACTGGAAGCTGGGATCTCAATGTGAATGGCTGCCATCCAGGTGGTGATTTAGAGCCATTGGGCCACTAGGGTGAGGTCCTTCAGAGAGTAACTGATCCTTCCGGGTCAAACACTTACCTACTGTTGACCCGAGAAGCACCTCATCACAACCAGCCATGTAAGGGGGAGACTTACAGGCACCATATAACACAGAGACGACAGTGGACTAGTCAGACTGTCCTACATACCTAATATGTTGACGGTGGTTGATGCTTGTGTGTTGCCCAGAGGGAAGGTGGCCACTTTACAGGTGTACGAGCCGACGTCTGCGAAGCCCACCCCCTCCAGGACAATCGTGGCGTCCTGGATGGAGGGGGACAGGAAGGAGACGCGGCGGGCGTACTCTGGAGAGATGGAGATGCCGAACTCGGGGTTAAACACCGCCAGGGTGATGGTGCCAGAGGGCAGGCGGCGCTCCCAGGAGCTCTGGGTCAGGCTGAGGTTGGAGCCCACCTCTATCCGGCAGCCCAGGGTGATGTTCTTCCCCAGTACCGCACTCACCTTTTCAGGGACCACCACCTGGTTACTGCTCACACCTGCACAGGGAAGGAGAGGAGAGGCAGTCAGATAGACAATCACAAGGAAGGTCCATGCTGCTGGTAGGAGATCACAAACATGACATTCTGACAACATGAACCAGGACTAAAAGACAACACCATCCCCCTCAGGGATTAGCAGAAAGGTGGGAACTGAAACTTAGGTGCTAACAGACTCTGCCCACTGAATTTAAAATTGCATTGAAACCCTTTCCACACAAACCAAAACATGATGTTGAATGGCAACATCTACATACAGTCTAGAGAAAGGAAGGGAAGTGAGGATGGGGAGAGGTGATACAGGATAGGAGGATGAAAGAGGTGTGAGAAGGTGGGAGGGTTTACACACCCACAATACACAACCCACAGCTTTCTCTTTGCTCTGTAAGGGAATGTGTTTGACCTCATAAAGGGAAACAAGCTACAAGGTGTGTGGCTGTCCTGGAGGCTGGTTTAGTCATTCCAGATCCTGGTAATTCCTTCCTGATCCATTTCAAAGTCAGAAAATACTGACTCTTTAATGTCATCATCTACAGAGTGCAGCCTAGTTCCAGACACAAGATTAACCTGGAAGCTCTATTTCCCCCTGGCGTTAGAATGTCCCTGTGTCCACATGGCTGAGGAAGGGGGACCACATGAACCCCGGACCTGCTTTCCACCCGGCGGTGGGACCTCCTCCAGGTCTGGGGTTAGCAGACAGATTCGTCTCTGTCTGGGACCCTTGTCAGAGAGCGTTCCTCCATCTCCTCCCTAATGAGCAGCACACACTCAGCCTTTTCTGCTCTCCACAGGGTGCCCAGACTGGCCCTGCAGCTAACTGGCTCAGCATCTTGCCATATAAAGCAACAACAACCAAACTTTTCTGGAACAAGATTAAACATAAAAGTAATTTGATGAGAGATAGGGGGTTTCTCTGTAAAATAAAATAAACCTTTAATCAAAATATATAGCCACTGCAGGTTCACGTGAACATGCTTGATTCATTTTCAGAGTAACTACAACTTTGTGTTCATGTTGATGGCCAGTAAGATGCTGTTAGGAAGCACAGAGCCACTGGAGGTGAGGTTTAGCATAATGAGCCTGACCCAGATGCTTAGGCTAGTAATACTGTAACTCTCCCTCAGTCATATGCATGATAAAATGCTCTGAGCCCATTCAAATGACTTAAAATTATCTTTGGGCCTTCTACTAACTCACAGCCACTATGATTTGTTTTTAACTAGACAAACTTTTTGAAACCGAAGTTTAACAGTTGCCTAGAAAGAGCCCACTCAGCTGTATATGAATAAGTAACTCACTGGAACTTCAGGAGGCAAATGTGAAACTGAAATAAATCTTAAATTGCAGGTTTCACTTGCAGTCTTGTGAAATATATTCCTATCAAGACTGAGGCTTTTTTGTCCAAACATAATAACACAAATGAGTCATTGATGCCCACATAGACATTAAAAACTTTAACAAGAGGCTCCTATGAACTTTACATGCCTTGGTCAAGATGGAACTGTTAGGAGAGATCCTTGTTAAAAAATATCCCAAATATTGTTACTAGCCAAATATATGTTTTAATTGTTTAGTACATTCATAAGGCATGATGGGCCTAAAACTTTATTTTTTTACAAATTTGGAAGACACACATTTTTATTTAGCCTACCTAGGATGTGTTTGTAAAAGTAGCCAAATGAGTGGTATTTTGGGCCCTTGGCTTGAATTTGAGTGGTAAGCCACAGCTATGTTATCTTGGCTAGAAGGGTATATAGGCTCTCCCTGCCTCCCCTGTAATTTTAGTGAACACACACACAACCACACACACACACAGAGACAGGGGGAAGGCAATTCTCCTCTGACAAAAACATTTAGTGAGTGTTTTACCATGTGTATGATTCATGCATTTGTTTTCCTTATTACATGAATCATAAGGTCTGTGTTTTCGCAGGACAGTTTAAGAAGCATTTATAGCACAGAGTTATGTTACATAGGCTACATGTTGCACTGCATCGAGTCCTGTTCTGTTGTCCTTGTGGTAGTATGTTTGTGTTGAGCCAGGGTGCAGCCTTAGTGCTGTGTGAACTTAGGTGTAACTGGGGGTCAGGGTCACAAAGTGTAGAGGCTCTACTCCACAGCTGAGGCAACAGCTGAGGTTGGCCCCTGTTCACAAGCCTACCTACTGTACCACAATAACTTCACACAAACATACCTTTAGAAACTTGAGGCCACGGTACAGTAGTAAAGGAAACATCAGTCATTTACGGTTGCCAAAGTCAACATTAGCCTATAAATTGTCCACAAGGTGTTCATTCAATGACAAATCTAATCTTTCACCGCTAAGATAAGAAATATTTGGAATCATTGACCATTGTTATTCTATGCAATCTATGAACCACTCATTTCTGTATCTGCACTGTAACAAACCCTGAAATGTGCGAACTCTTCCAAACAGTGCTCAACCATAACACAAGGCATGTGTGCCAGCTATCCAAGCACGACATCTCAGAGTGAAGTCTCCGCAACATGCCCAACATACTCTGTCACAACACACACACACACGACCAACCCCCCCCCCCCCCCCCCCCCCCCGCACACTTTTGCCGAGGAGTGCGTGTTTCTGTGTCAGCTTCTAAGGCCTGTCAAAGCACACTTAGTAACAGGACTCCATCACTGCTATTCTCTGTTTGTTTAGCAGACAGTATTTTGGAGGGTGGGGTGTTAGAGACTGCCCCCCCCAACCTTGCAGGGGGAGAAGGGGGCACAGATGGTCTCTGCGTGGGACACCTACACCCCTAGGAGCATTGAAAGGGGTTACTTGGCGACACTTGGAGACCTACCATTCAAACAAACAAGAGTTGTTTAAAACACACCCAGTACTGGAGGTAAGAGGCACTAGTTGAGATCCGGGGTTCAACATTAACTCTGGTCAGGTTGTCCCAGGGCTACAGTCTGTCTGCTGGAACCCTACATCCAGACAGACCACAACAATCCCAGCGCATAGTACAGGCTTTAATTTTGTTTCATACTGGATATTTGCTTGTCTTCTAGTAGTGGTGATGAAAAGCAAACAGTCATGAGTTGACATCTGTTACAGATAGTAAACTTGCAATTTTTTCATGTTATAAAACATAGAAACAATACCAAAGTGTGGAGCACAATGGATCTCCTAAAACGTTATTATTTTAAATTGATTTGGGTTCCAGACTTAAAAGTTACATCTGATGGGCAGCATGACGGGAGGGTCATGTTTAAGAGGGAGAGCCCCACAGAGGAAATGTTGAGTCTCATCTTTGGCCATCTAACTCAACACAGGAAACACAGTTTTTGCCAAACATGAGATTAGTAAAGAAACTTTCCATCCAAGAAAGGCAAAAACAACCCCCAAAAAACCTGAGGCAAGAATGAAATCATGAAAAGAAGACGTAGGTCTTTGTCTTGGGAGCATGCTTTGTGTTTGTTCCTCTCCCTCCTGACATCTCTAATTGCGACAAGCTGTTCAGAATACGCAGTGATGAATCAGAACCTTCGCCTAGCAACCGGTGTAAACATTCCGCACCGGCCGCTTGACGAGCCAAAGATTCCCGCCCACCCAGACCTGACCCGGCCTGACAGACCCTGGTCTATCCCGAAGAACCTGGTCCAGCCCAGCCCAGCCCAAAGACCTCCTCTCTGTGGTTTTAGGAAGCAGACATGACACATCTAGCAGAGAGTGCCATGGATGCTGAAAGGATTAGGAATGTAAAAAAACTATTTCACAAAGTGAACCATAGACCCCTGACATGGAATGAGAGCCAGGTAAAGCAGGGAGAGATTGCCTAGTTGCTTACTTTAAAAGGGTGATTTACTGACATCAGCTTTCTTTGTTGGCCATGGCTCTTAAAACACTGCACTCTTAAAGGTTTCAAAAGGCATTTGAGAGCCATTTGTCTGCCTCTATCATCCTTTTAGGAGTCCTCTTTAAATGAATAAGGAGAGATAGAAAAAGCACAGACAATACCCATTGTAGGGGCTGGTTTTATGGTGCTTAATCAGAGAAGGGCCTAGGGGTGTTGAACTGTTGGTTTACCGCAGGTCCTTTATCGCAAGGAATATTTGTGCAGTGTGAAAAAGCCATTAGTGCCCACACCGACTGTAATCTAGCCTACCCCCGCCCTTCCTAGCATTGTGACTTGTGAGGGTGTTTCAGCTGGATAATATATGACAAACACACACTGACAGGGGCCTTTCAGAGGGGCAGGCTGTTGCCTTTTCAGACCTCTTCAAGACCCCTTCTGTCCCCCACACAGCACCATGGCTGTACACACACACACACACACACTCACACACACAGGGCTGTGCCCTACCCATCCCTTCACACTTGATTGAAGACCCACCCGTAACAGGGAAAAGACGAAATCAATAGTTTTAGCCTACAGAGCAACAGGATGGACTGCATGGCCATGCCGACACACTGGCTGCAGGACAGTTGCAGGACTTGCTTTAGCAGCACACACATTCAGGACTTTGATGCCTTTGCTTTAAATCTAGGCCTAGTTTTGGAAAGTTAACCTAATTACATACAGAAATGTGCACAGTTTTGTGGTGTATTGAAAGGCCAGGCTTCAAAGCTGAGTGGGGGCAGTATAAGAGAGTAGGATCTCGGAGGCGACTGTAACACTCGAGTGTTTCTTAACCGGCAGTGTGAATGAGATGGGCTAATTTAGGAGGCGTTTGGTTAGGGGTCAAGCCAGGACCAGACCCAAGCTCTATTAGAGCACAAGTGTATGACACTTGACATGCTGGTGACAACAAGACAGCAATCCCTACTGTTAATGTTATCGCTCCTCTGTCTTACTAACAAACAGGTGCACTTACACTAAGAAGGTTGGCCGAACACAAAAAAGCTAGTGTATTGGTAGACAGGACACTTTGTTCTGTCTCATGCAACTATAAAGTATGACGAAAGAACATTCAACATTGTATCTAATATAAAATATGGGAATTGGGATACTTTGTAACATCTATCTGACAACTATTTCAAAAATTGTCTTTGGAAGCCAGTGCTTTATGCTGTATTATCTCAGTTCAAACTATCATGCATTCATTGTACCCCCACAGGATCGTACAAAGTGTGGAAAGAATATCATTTCCAGCACAGCATCGTCGGGTCGTCAGCAGCCAGAGGGTGGATCCTATACCGCGCATCTGCCACCCTGCTGGGCCCTGTCTAAACAGGCGGCTGGAGAAGGAGAGCGGAGAAGTATGCTATTCCTCACAGCAGTCTGACAAAATTCATGTGTAAATCCAGCAGTGGACCATGCCTAAAGAAAACGCCCTGCCATGGAGTGAGGAGACTCTGAGGGCCTGTATACTATGTGAACCTTGTTGGTTGGGCCCTTCGACATCCTTCCTACAGGCCGACGGCTACAATCTCCTTGAAAGACGACTGTATTCTCAGCTTTGACAACCTCACTAAAGGCAGACTTGTAACATATTCCCATACTGTGCATTGACACAGAAATACAGCGACATACCATCAGACCTCGGGGGAGCAGGCCCCTGCAGATTACTGACCAGACTGACCCTTGCTAAATGACCTACTGTAGATCCATAATGTGTCACATGGTTACAACATGTCACAAAGACCCTGGAGGACATGGGATCGTTGTGGTCCAGGCTTCAAAATGATTCCCATGGTTTTGTTCTCCATTTATATATTTCTAAAACAGTCATTGCTTACAGTGGTAATTCATAGCAAACTCTTTCGACAACTAGGTCTAAGCTGTCCAAGGGGAATGCAGCATGGTGATGGAGGCTGTCACTAAACAACAATAGTCGTGAGGAAGAGACTGGAGTGGAGGGGGCTGGGGTATCAGATGGAAAAAATGATGACTCAATCTTGGAGGAAGCTAGCGTTACGCTAATGAGAGTGGCATTTGTATTTGAGAGAGCCGTTTCCTGTGACGCTGTGAATACTGATTTTCTTTCAAAAATGTGTGAGCCTGGAGATTTCCATGGACAAGCACTGTGTGACTCCTCAGTACAGTGTTGAACAAACCTGCTGGATACTTGTTTTCAAGTGTTAAGCTACTAAACCCTGTATCTACCTTCTATATTTAGCCTTGTAGAGTAGGTCATATGCTATATGCAATATACAAATTGTAACTTAACCTACCACTGCAAAGGAGGGAACTTGGAAAACTAAAAGGATTGCCGTTAAGCGAGCTTCCCTATCCCTCCCAGGCGCATCTCATCTGTCCTTGTAACGTGCTATAATTAGAAAATGGTATTAAGGAATCTTGGCGATGGAGAGGATGGATGAGCAAGCGAAATGTGCAACTGTTCCCATGCCTGCCTTTTCTGTTTGGCAAGAGACAGGTTGTTGAGCAGGCAAACAAACAGCCTAATTTGTGTCTCAACTACTTTGGGTATTCAAGGTAAGGTGTTCCAAGTCACGATGGAGTCACTCTGATCAGCCTTCGTTCATTGAAGAAGATACCAGTTGTGAACTTTGAGAGAAATCCTCATTTTGTTTAACACAGGGAAGTAAAACTATGAAGTGAAACATTACGGTTAACTAGGGTTTACTTTATTGATGGTCTCATCAACTTTCAACATTTCAGGAACTACAGGCAGGTTCAACTGTCAGCTGGCTGGAGTTGAGTCAGATGCTTTGGGCATTCTCTCCAGCCTGCCTCGCTGCTTGTGTCATTGCGTACCACTGCAAACAATCTAGCAGAAAGGGAAGGCAGCAAAACAAAAACACAGTTCTGTACTGTGCGGACTTTAGTTGTCAATAAAAGCAGTAGTTTGGTCAGTGAGGAATTTCACTGGTCAGAGGGAGAATACTTTCCCGCCACTCCCCCTTCCCTCTCTGTCTCTAACCTTCTCCCTTTCTTCCTCTCTCACCCTCTCCCTCTCTGTCTCTGTCTCGAATGTCCCTTTCTCACTCTCTCACCCTCTCTTTCTATGTCTCTAATCTCCCTTTCTCCCTCTTTCACCTTCTCCCTCTCTTACTCACTTGCCCTCTCCCTTTGGAAGATTAGCGCCCTAATCCTGTCTCAATGCATCGTACCACCCACTTTGAACAGTGGGCTAGGGTATAGGCTAACTTCTGTCAAGATTAAACCATCTTTTGGGAATCATAAAAAAGAAATCAGGTCTGTCTGAAGAAGCAAGACTACACTGGAAGACATCCTGCCTGTCCAAACCCTCAGTACAAACCCCCTTCCCTAGCATAAACCTTACCCGTTTGTCCAATCAGAATAAGAGAAGAGGGAGGTGATGGCCATGGTGGGTCTGGGAGGCAAAGGCTAAGCTGTTGGAAGTAGGAAGGGTTTGGCTAGTTAAATCCTGGTCTGAAATCCAGGAGTCATAGCTGCTACACTAAAACAAGTGACTGGTTTTCTCTGCTAGCCAAATCAAGTTCTCCCTGTTTGGGGACAGGTCTGGCTGTAGGTTTGTGAGTCTGGCATAGCTTTATTTGAAAGGACTATGGCTTGGGGGGTGGAGGAGGACTTAAGCCACGTGCTATTCTTCTGATCTCCTTTCTTGTCATACTAGTCGATGACACCGAGTCAAGGCCACTTGAAAGGCACTCAGTTGAAAAAATTCTTCCCTGCTAGTAATGCAATGGAAAAAGTTTTGTTTACTGCAGCCAGGAGTACCAGGACTTTCTATAAAGTGTAGAAGATCTGTATCAAAGTAGTGCGCCTAAGGTAGTAGGTTCAGGACCAATATAGCACAAAACATTCCCTAAAAATAATCTATATTGGTTAACTGTAATCAGAGATCGAGACGTCAAAAGGAGCAATTGCCTCAGAAAGAGCATGCCCCAAAAACTCTCATTCAGACAGTCCATGGCAGAAAGGGGGATAAAGATTCAGTCTTGAAGGTTAAAGTCCGGTCGGTATCGTAGTTGATGCCAGACTGAGAATGACAGTGCATACTGCACTGTTAGACATGACTCATGAGGAACAAGTCAGATTGCACTGTGGACCTAGTCTGAAAGAGCTCTGTCTTACAATTGTTCTTTGTGCACATGAAAAAACCCTCGTTAAAAACTTACAGAGCAGCTAACAACTACAATTAGACCAAGATGGAGCACCACTGACAGCAGACCGGCTCTTTGTGCAGTGCACTGTATGACATCCAGTATCTCACTAGTCATGTCACATTTCTAGCAGTACCTGTGTGACAGCATGTTTCAAATAATTACAGCTTTCGATTAAGACCATTTACAAACACAAGTGTGTGTGTGTACCTGATAGTATGACTGAGAGCTGGAAAACTGAAAAGTAGCTGCACCTGTTTCCCATAACCCTGGAGCTTGTCTCTTAAGGGGAACACACTGCTGACAATGCACATCCTGCTCTGTGCCACTCTTAAATACTGCACTGTTAAACCACAATGCCCCCTTGCATAGGGTGCATGCTGAGATCTGCTCTCCCAGTGGAAAAACTGAAATTCCTGACAACAGTAGGTAAAAGGAGGTTTAAAAGGCTGCCTCTATCCATTCACAGTTGGTCATTAACCATGATGATATCTTGAAGATATTTACCACCCAGTTGTAGCTCTGAAAAACTCAAGTTCACAAGTCGGCTATATATAAGAAACACTAGGACACTGAAAATTAAGGCTCAAGCTTCCACTGTGGGCTAGATGGCCAACAAATTACAGCAACTGAAAATATATGACATTTGCATTAAATTAGTATTAGGTGCGGGCTAGTTCCATAAAAGAAGACCTTGTACACAACATAGATGTGGAAGGGCTGCATCCCAGGTAGCCCATCTTAATTTAATCCTAGTTAAAGGCATGTTCCCAGGCTCTATCCCAGGCCAGGAGGTCACTCCTTGTCCTTTACATCCACTAATGGACTACTGAGGGGTATCCTGCTGCCTCTACATCTGTCAGAGGAGGAGGAGGAGGGATGCATTGAAAACACTAAGCTAGTGACGGTGGCCACAGTCTCTCTCCACACATTCACCACTTCCCACAATAAAGCACTCATCTGCTCATGGCTCTCCATCAAAAGAGCCTTTTAATGTGATTGGCAGCATTCAGACTGCTGCCTCAACCAATAGGAAGATCAATTAAGAAGATCAGAATAATACACCAGCTGTGACTCCTCATAGATGTTAAAGTTCCTCATAGATGTTAAAGCCATTTTCAAATTTAAATGACTTTAGTATGGGTGGATTACTTTGGAAACTAAATGATGATGATCATTATGATCATAAAAGATTACCACTAGGCAGCCACTTATACTGTAGGTCAAAGAAGCCAAGATAGCTTATTAATGCTCTGGGTTTTATACAAAACCTTTATATAGTAATTTATATAGAACTGTTTTGCTTGTTCAAATGTATTTTTGAATTGAGTCTGTAATTTAGGTGGTTCCATTATGTTATTTATATATATTGGGAATCACACAGCCCCAAGAGAAGAAACCACAAAACTATGTTCTTCAATTACAGACCTTGCAGCCAGTTACCACGCCTAAAACTATCCCTTCCTCACTCGGCTGTCTGATCTACACTCATGCTATGCTGAAAATGACAGTCAAGAAAATTACACAATCTCCATAAAAAAAGCTTGGCGAAAATGTACACTCTCCTCATTCAAAGTGTTCCCCTTGTTGAGTTTCAGCAACTAGGTGGAAGCAATGCTTTTCGTCTGTTTATTAATGAAATAGATCAATAATTAATCAAAGGGAAGAGGGGTAAGAGAGCTTCCAACTATCACAACAACAATACTTAAATAAGGGACTGTGTTATTATTTGCAACACAGTCTATCCTTGACAGTCAATCCTTAACAACTGTGTCCTCTGCTGTGTCCTCCGATAGCTGTGTGGTAAAGCAAACCTTCCCAGCTGTACCGTATGTGACAGCAAGACTGGAAGGTGCTTTGGCATGGAGCCTAACTGCAGGTCAATACTTCCAGACTCTGCGGCTACTGTGCTTTCCTCTCAGTCACTGAAATATGTCTTCATTTCCCTTGCCACACACCCAGCCCTTTCAGGCTCGCGGCATTTCACCTATACTGTTCTCACCTGACACGTTCAACTTTTCTCCCATATCGTATTCACCAATACTTACTCAATTAGACTTTAATATAGCTACAAGCTTTCTCTTGGCAAATTCCCACTGCTCACCAGAGCGTTACAAAACCTTGCAGAATATTTATTTTTTCTTCCTTAGAAGTGACGGCTTCATTTCAAACTCTAAGGAAGAAAAAAGGTAGAAGAGCATCTTAAAATTGTGAGGGAAAAGTCAGGTTTCGAACAGGTTGCAACAAATCCAGGTCTGTCTACTACAAAAAAGTCCATTGTCACTGTTCGACCAGGGAAAATGCCACTAGGAAGCCTTCCTTCCGATGTTCTGCTATTTACCAAAAAGGGGCAATTGTCTACCTTTAACAAATGCTATGATTCCAGGCAGAGCGCAAACCCCAGTTAACGATGAATAGACACCCACAGTTCGAGCAGCGAGGCATTAAATATTGGGACAGTAGTTACCTAGTTAACCCATACAGTAGACGTATTGTTTGGTTAACTTGTTGGTTGAATTCCGAGGAAAATACGTACTCTAACAGCGGTATGACATTCTTAAGTTGCCAGGCATGGACAAGGTAAACTTCACTGAAACTTGTTGTCAGTGAACCTGATCTTGTTAACTTGTCATATTTCAGGGAGAGTTATCTGACTAAGTTGAAGTTACTAAAATATACAAAACCTTTTAGACTATTCATAAGAAACCGTTAGCTCAGTCGCAGTGAGCACAGACGCACGTCTATCCAGTACTTGTCTTGCTGGCTAGCTACCTTGCTAGCTACAGTGCAGCTAATTAGCAAGCTCGCTAGCAATCAACTTTGTATTTCATCAACTTAGAAAATACCACCATTGAAGTTGTTTAAATAAAAAAGTTACTTACAGATTAATCCATGCATGACAATAAATAACAATGCAGCTCGCAGTCCATTAAATGGCAGAGTACTCTTGGGGAGTAGCAATCTTTTCGCCATGATTTCTCCCTGCACTTTCGCTCCCTGTCTTTTCACTCGGTGCGATTTCTCCTCTGTTCAAATGCTGCTGCTCGGGAATCCTTTGCTCACCATAGCGACCAGTCTGCGCGTGGGCAGTACCAATACTCAGTTTTGAGTGTTGAGATTTTTCACAATCATACATGCACCTGCCGTGATTTCAGTTGCAAATTCCACCAAACAATTTGATTCCTTTCATATTTTAAAATACAATTGAGCACTTATAATCGCCATAAATGTTTTCTATGTCTGCATTCAACCATAAGTCAAAAAGTCGCATTTAACAGGTATTTGGTGCGGAGAAGTGATCGTTTTTTTGTTTTACTAGAGATACAAAGGGATCTATCACCTACAGAAGAGAGTTTTAGATCCACCCAGAAGTCAAACGTTTTAAATGTTATGAAGTCTAAACACCAAGGTTGTAATGGTCAAGTAAACACAAAATGTGCAATGGGTCACGTTTGGATTTGAGTAATCCACACGCGGCCCATACTCAACAGGATATTTTAATATGGTAAAAGAATATCACGGTACAAATACTGTTCCATTGTATAATGTATGAAAACATTTACTGTAACATTTACATCTAAAAACAGTTTCATGGAAGAATATTGGATTACAACTAAATAATGAAGATGAAAAAAAAGGCTACATGGAACGAAGTTTGCACTTAAAGTGAGATAGTTGATTTGAGATTTCCAACCTACTACAGTTGCCAAAGTGCAATTAGAGCTGTAAATGGGTATGGTGTTTCAAGCAAAAAAGCAGAGTAGTCACATGATGTCAAAAAGGGCATTCCTCACATTGATGTAAAAAAGCTATAATAAATGGATTGTATGAGAACAAATCTGTGCACAGCAAAGTAATACTGTCTTCTTCATTTACAGCTATCACTCAGCTGTGGCCTGTGTTGATATCTTCATCCATTGCCTGTGCTAGTTCCAGTTCCCTGTGTCTCCTTAGGGAAGCATTAACTGTAGGAATCCCTCCTGCAATATTTAACCCTGTCACACTCCTCTCTCCACCATAGGGCCACAACTCAGCCTTGCTGTGATTAAAGCATGACCCATACTGTGTTGCCACTCTGCCCCATCCCTCCCTGTCTCCCTACACCTCATAGGTGTTATTTATATCTTCAATCTCTAAGTAAAAGAGGTGCCATTTTCTACGATCAATCACCTGCCCTGGACCACTTTGTTTGTGTTCAATTCATATGATGTTATGTGGTCTCAGTGCAGTTGACAGCCTCAGGGGGATACGTTAATGAGATGATCAATCACATTTGTTAATTTAATGCATTGTAGTCAGTAGTTTATTTAAATACTTACAAATTATTTAAAATACCATGGGCTTGTGAGTAGCAAAATGCTAAAATGTGACTTCAGAGTCCAATTATAGCTTTAATAGTATAAATGTTTCGACGTTTTTATGGTATATAACCTTG
The DNA here is from genome assembly GCF_021917145.1 of Hypomesus transpacificus. Lineage (NCBI taxonomy): Eukaryota > Metazoa > Chordata > Actinopteri > Osmeriformes > Osmeridae > Hypomesus > Hypomesus transpacificus. Next base: position 13,140,012 of record NC_061074.1, on the reverse strand, counting down.
GTTGTTGTGTGACAACCTCACTGGAATATTACTCAGTGGAATGTTCTTCTGATTGCGTTACTACAATTCTTGCCTGTCAGGGGGGAAAATGTTGGCACCACCTCTCCTGTGACTAGAAGGTGAACATCCACACAGCCTGTCTGGAGCATTTGGTTTTACAGACTGTGAAAACAGTCTTTTGTTAATCTCAACATTCCTCCCCCCCACCCCCACCATTGGTGAACCAACTCGGTACACCTCATCCCTCTACATCCCACCCCCTGTGGTCTCTTATCCCTGCCAAGGGTTGGTCAATCTACGAGCAGGAGGAGGTCATCCCTTTGCTGACGCTACACACTTTTGTTTACAGCTTGAATAGTGTTTCCTTATTGAACTCTCTCTCAACCGTCCCTATGCATGACTGACTTGACATTAGAGGACATACAGTTTGTGAAACCAAAATATGAAGGAAATGAAAAAACAAAACACTCCAGTACCACAACATGTCATATAATCTCATGTCGTGTGCACATTGTTACATGATCTAACAGTTCAGTGTGTGTATTATTTGGTGTTTGCTTGTTTGTTCGATTGATATGAATGCAGACTGCATCAATGCACAGACTTGCCTTTTTGTAATGGATTTAGATCGCCATCTGCAGGTACAGTGGAGATTAACATTTCCATAAACCCTAATGGGTTTCAATTTGTTTTTCTTTTAAATTTAAATTTAGTAAATAAGCACAGATAAAAACCCAACCCAATGTAGTCTGTTTTCCTGATTTCATTCTGTCCTATGTCCCACATTACTGTAAAATAACTAATAGCATTATTTAAAGCTAATAACTAATAATGTAATCTAAAGGTCAATTTAAGGACTGAAAAATAAACTTTACCAAAGTCATTAACGATTTGTTTTGTACTCTATCTCAGAAGAACCCTGGCTTAGGGGACAATGATCTATGTGTTGACGAGAGGTGAGAAAAGAGAAAGAGTGTTGTTTGGATTATTGCCAAGAATAAAAAGTGCAGAGACACATAATCAGACATTGTGCAACATATTCTTCTACAAGGTAGTGAATTATTTACTAACACTGAAACTCTTTGAATCAAATTACTTTCTAAACAGTATCCTACAATAATACTAGAGCAGCGATTCCCAACCTGTTGGCCGCGCTCGCTAGTGGTCCAGTAGGGTAATGCAAGTAGGCCGCCAACCAACGAAAACTAAAACATGAAAAATAAATATGTTGGTAAATTATTTTGAATACTGGTGGTATCAATGATATTTTGCCTTTAATTCATCATGACCGAAACGTCAATAGTTACGCTCCTCTCTCCTCTACTTTCATTGTGTAGCCTATGTGAAAAGATTCCAAAGGTTGAAAACATAATTTTGAAAAAGTAATTTTTGGAAACAAAAGTTTTGAAAGGATGAAACAATGTCTTTACATTCAGATGAAAAATGTGTTGTTGGGGATCCTTTTTTTTTTTCGTTATGCAATTGGGCCGCAAAGTGGAAAAGTGAGGAATGGCTGCTCTAACAACCTGGCACCTCCTTTTGATTGACCAATGAATAGCCCAAAAGACGCAAGAGGTGCGTCACAGGTTTTAATGCTGAGTTTACATAGGGACAAACAAAATGCTATCTACTTTTGCAAACAGAATGTTTCCCAAGAGAACCACAGTGGTATTTTGTTCTCCTAGTTGGCAGAGACTCAAGTCCTCAATAAAAAACTTGCCAAATGCCAGATTTTCGCTGAACCCACTCTCAGGCTTTCCATAAAAGACAGATTAAAATGCACTCTCAACATTTTCATTATTGAATCTTTGCCCATGTGCTTTTGCTGAGTTTGCTCTTCTTGACAGATCACCATATTAGGTAAATAAAACTAAATCTATGAAAAGTGCTTGACAATTATGAACCATTTAAAAAGTATATATAAAAAAATGTTTTTATTATAAGTGCACACAGGTGTCATCAATTGATGAAACAAAATACATAAGTAATTTAGAATTCAGTTTACAGTTTGAATTTTATTTCAAATGCAATTAAATAAATAGTTGAAACAAGGAATTTAACTAATCAGACAACATGAAACAGGTAAGTTTAAAAAAACGTTGAGAGCTTTGCATACAGGGAATTAATACTCATTAAAACCAGCTTTCACTATTACAATCCTTTAACATATTTGTATAAGCAGATGTAAATACAATACCAACTATATCCTTTATGAATCAACTCCATGATACGTATAACAGCTACAGCATAGTTTAATTCTTGAGTAAGTCGAGCATTCCTGTTTCACACTTACACACACGTAAAGCACACTTGTTGTGGGTGTGAAATACTGCACAGATGCTGTACTGCAGTCTGCAGAGTATCACCTCTTACTGAGGTGAAACAACTGACTCACTCCCCTGAAACTCTATAAAGTGAATGTTCACATCAGCTGGGCCTTCGCTCAGTCCTCTCTCAGGTAAGCCTCTGGCACCTCTTCATATCCCCTTTCCAAGTAGGAAGCATACTCTGCCATCCTCTGGATCTCATCGGCCTTGGTCTCAGCCAGCTTCTTTTCAGCGTGCTGCGACAGCTTCCGTATGTCCTCCACCTGGGACTGTGCTATCTGCAGGTTGGTCTTAGCCGTGATGGACGCATGTTCAGCTCCTGGTGATGAAGATAAGCACAATAACTCCTCTAGTCTTACTGCACCGTCCCAAGGACAGGGGTGAGAGTTGACACAATCTACATCCATGAAGAGAAAAGCCTACAGACAGATACTCCTGTCCATCATCTCTCTCATCCATCAAATGGGAAATGGAGACATCTTTAGGGCTAACACCTACTGATCCACACAATGCTCTGACAGCCCTACAAAGACGGAGCAGCATACTAAGTAAACTACAAAGCAGTGAGAAGATGACAACAAACATGTCAGGTGTGGGTCTTTCTAATGAGGCATTTCAGCTTATTGCTTCAATGACAAGTTAACGTCTGTGTTAGGGACACAGCACTGACAGAAGACTGCTTCCCGTGGGAAACAAGTAGGAATAAGACTCCACACAACCAGACTGGGTATCACGTCTGAATACTAGTTAGATATTGTGGCTCAGGTGGTATAATGGAAGCAACCTGACAGCTTGTTTAAAATGTATACACACCTGTGCTGTATGCTGCCTCTGCAGCCATTTTACACAGGTTGACGGCATTCATCCAGTTCGACTCGAAACGGTTGCATTCTTCTAGTCTGTCAGAAACCTGCCAGAGAGATCCATCACAACTTAGTAAATGTTTATTTAGGACTAGAAGAGTGGTCAATAATGCTTATTTTTCACTTTCCGGTTCTATTACATGACTGAAACACTTAATTACAGTACACCACAAATGACTTGAGATGGCAGTTTAGGAGAATGTCTTGAAAATGACATTTGCTTTGCCACAATTTCAGTCAATGTCTTTAACAAAAGTACACATACCTCCCCACGCTGGCCAATGATAACTTGCCAAATTGAATCCTCCTGTCCTGCATTCAGTTTTCCCAAAGAGGCCAAGTACCGTTTCTGAAGGGCAATAAGTGTATGTAGAGCCTGTAAAGACAATAAAAACGGAACAAACAGTCCATCAGAAAAAAATTATAAATAGTGTGTAGATGAAATGATGCCATAAGCTTGATAGTCTCCGAGTGATGCGATTCGTCAAAGTGGCTTACTTTAGCATATTGTGTTAAGGAGTCAACAAGGGCCAGAGTGGTCTGGGAAAGGTAGGTGTTCGCACTGTCAAAAACCACCAAAGACGCTTTCCGGACAAGAGATTCATTAGACAGGTTTTCAACCTGCTGGAGAGAAAGATAATAGAACATGAGGTTTGGTGTGGGTGGTGTTTGATGAACATGGGGTAGTATGGGTATACAACGACATTAGCTGTTTAGGCTATTTACTCCGGTCATTTCTCTTAAGATTCATTGAAGAAAGTCCTACCTGCGTGAAGGGAACTGCGCACAGTCCACTCCCAACGCTCAGGGACACCATACTCGTGCGGGTGACATCTGTGAGTCGAACCAATCCATGCCGCGAAGGTTTTCTACTGCTAAGAACGCTGGCTGTGTTCCTAAACAGTGACAGAAATTGAAGTCAGACCGGAAGATATGTTTAGATGTTGTTAAACAATTCTGTAAATTGACTTGAAACTGTCAATACACTCAAAAGCACACAAAGAAACGGTATTTACCTGAACAAATTGACACATACGACTGCCCTCTTGAGAGTAGCCATGTTAGTCCGTTGCAATAAGAAGTCCGTCCGACTATGAAGAACTCCCCCATTAGCACAAATCGAGCAATGACGAAAAGCTTGCATTTCTCTTAGATCTGGTGACCCCTTTTTAACTGAGTCAATGTAATTGTAACGTAAATAATTAAGTGCAACTTCCTTTATAAATGGTCTTTACCAAAAAGTATTATTTAAACATTTCACTGAATATATTTTCAACACAAATAAGTAGGCCCTATCTGTCGCCACCTGCTGGGGAAATATATAACAAAAAGCTACTCTGAAAGTTTATTCCTTTACTCCAACTTGCTCTCTTCTGGCCTGCTGAGTCCGTAAGGTCTCCGGACTATTTATACGGCTGCCTTAATAGCCTCCTACAACGGTACACAAACATATTGATCCATTTACTGTCCCTGTAAAACTGCCCACTGGCATCTGAGTCCAGAAAGACATCCATTACGCACATGAAACGTCAGTCTTGCACTAGAGGTCAGGTTATGTAAATGTCAGTGCCACTGCCAATAATAGTGTGTATGTGTGTGTGAGTGTGTGTGTGTGTGTGTGTGGGGGGGGGGGGGGGGGGGGGAGGGTGACTTGTGGGTCTTCAGATAATATAGAGCTATAGTTGGGGGGGGGGGGGTATGAAAATGTGTCACTCTCTTCCCTCTTAGTAAATCTAACTTGAAGAGCTCTCTTTTGTGGTAAAAAACAAACAAAACTCTATTTGACGCAGTGGCGGATCTAAGGGGTGGCAAGGGCCAATAAAAAATCTGTGCCACCCCAATCTTCCCATGGAAAAACATAATTTGTACATTACAGAACAATTAAATAAATAATATAAATATTAGTGTTTAATTTAACTACAATGTTATAGCCTAATCATTTACCATAGGGAGTACTGTACTCCCCTTTAGGTTTTGATTGGCCTTCATGAGGCCACCCAATAACTTACTTCTGCCACCCCACTGCCACCCCGAATGAAAATCTCTAGATCCTCCCCTGATTTGACATCATTGTTCAATGGCATGTTTGTCCCGATCATGATGAAATTCCTCATTAGGTATTACCAGATAAAGTTCATGTGTTAATTAACCCCTCCATGTCAATCACCGGTGGTGATATGATCAGTTTTTTATTTTTCTTCATGTCCCCTGTTTACCAATTAAAACATCAATATTTTTGGAACACAAATGAAAATAATAATAAATATAAGGATTTGTTTCCACAAGATAGCTCAAACAGACTCTAAGGCCTCATTAGGATATATTCGGTCCCTCTCGTACCATAATCCTAATTAGAAACAACATTAGAAAAACAAAGAACGAGCCCCAGCTTTCTCCAAAAACAAGAGCGGTTCCTCATTAGTTAACCAACATGACACGCTTTTAATAATTAATGAGCTTTTAATGATATTGAGAAGAAAATAAGCTTCATGAGTTCGAGCTAATGACTCATAAACATTATTATTATCAGGGGTCTCCATTAAGAAAAACACATCAAGACTGTAGGGCACAAAGATCAAAATGAAAAGTTCAATAGCCTAAAATGCCTGTTTTTTATTTTATTACATAACGCATGTCACTCATAACATTGTCAGGAATGCTCAAGCTGCAACCTCAAGTAAAAATACAATATACATTTTTTTTACTCACATATAATCTTTTTGGTGAACATCTACTGTCCACCTTTCAGATATGATAAAGTGACCCTAGACTAAAGACTGCACTGAAAGAGATTATATTTTGTGGGTTCAGAAGAATACATTTATTTGTATGATAGAAGCAATTTTCACTTATTCACATCATATTTTCTCAGTTATTGAGAAGACACACTGAACATGTTTATATGCACTGTATTCTGGCTGGGGCAGTGGCATCCTCAAAAGTGTAGGCTATAACATTGCAAACAACAAACATTTGTGATTTAATGTCACGTTTCAACAGACAATTCTGCTTTTATGATCTGTACTTTGTTATTAATATAAAGAAACTACTAAACTACTACTAGACATTGCATATGATTTGCATTTATTTCCCTGCATTTGGATAAACATAAAATATAAATATGTCTTGCTTTTCTGAATCATAATAGACTCCCTTCAGTTTCTGTCTTCATGATGATCATGGTACTTGCAAACATTGTGGAAACATATAGTAAGGAGGTTCACAAATGTGAGGCCAGTCAGTAGTATTATGTTGTGAATCATGTTCTAATGAGACAGATAGCAGCCCACTAATTTGATCACATTTGACTTCGAATTTTATCAAACACCTTCATTGTCCACCTTTTGGATATGATCAAATAGAGCCACACTAGAGGCTAACCCTAGGTGACAATCCCCCCCCCCCCCCCCCCCCCCAAATCACACTGTTGAATTGTCTTTCAGACAAGCATAGTTTGTGGTTCAGCCCAGTAATGGGCATTCACTGTTAGAAATACGAGAGAAACCCCTTGGTGATTATAAGACATCCTTGCCTCACTTTGAAAGATGTGTCAGTGTCCTATAAATATCATTGAGCAGAGCAGATCTCAGAAGGAAATTGTCACTAGGCTTATTAGAGAATTGACTTTAGCGCTTATTTTTTGCAGTTGTGTTGTTGCTATGGGATGAGTCTTTAGGTTACAGGGAAGCTAAAGGATCCCTTTATCTTTCAACATAGTGTTTTAATGCATTATTGTGTATTTTAGCAACAAGAGATATGATTGAAAACAACACAACTGCTGCAAGCAATGCTAGCACATCCTTACAGAAAGCAATCAATGTGAATGTCATGGTAGTGCAGGTGCTAATTGGAATATTCCTGTCTATCAATTTCCTGCTCATCTTAACTTTCTTCAGAAGAGAAATATTTTACACAAATGCACGCTATATCTTATTTGCTCATACACTGCTGGCTGACAGTCTGTACCTGATTCTGACTGACATCCTTCTGAACCTGATCTATTTCAGAATCACTATGCCAGCTTGGTTGTGTCTAATAATTTGTACTGTATTACTTCTGTTGACCTTTGTCACTCCTCTAACCCTGACAGCCATGAGTCTGGAGCGCTACGTGGCTATCTGCATGCCCCTGTGACATGGAGAGCTTTCTACTCCTCGCAGAGCTATACACTGTATCTTTATCATCCACAGCCTCAGCTCCATACAGGCCATCATAACAGATTCTATGTTCTTTGCCTCTGTTCCTCTTGCCTTCTATGTGCAATTCAAGTCGTGTTCTGTGGAGATGCTTGTGATCCATCCATGGCAGAGTCACCTCACGTCTGCCATCAGCCAGTTCTACTTCCTAGTCATGTCTGTCACAATTGTGTTCATTTATGTTAAAATCATGTCTGTTGCCAAAGAAGCGTCGGTAGAGAATAAGACATCCACCTCCAAAGGTCTCAGAACTGTGATCCTACATGGTGTACAGCTGATCCTCTGTCTGATACAGTTATGGTGCCCCTTTGTTGAGACTGCTATAATACAGATAGATTTGAGATTGTATATTGATGTCAGGTACTTTAATTACATTGCTTTTATTCTGGCCCCAAGGTGTCTCAGTCCACTGGTTTATGGCCTGAGGGATGAAACGTTTTACCATGCACTGAAAGAGATTATATTTTGTGGGTTCAGAAGAATACCTTTATTTGTATGATAGAAGCCATTTGCACATATTCACATCATATTTTCTCAGTTATTGAGAAGACACACTGAACATGTTTACATGCACTGTATTCTGGCTGGGGCAGTGGCATCCTCAAAAGTGTAGGCTATAACATTGCAAACAACAAACATTTGTGATTTAATGTCACGTTTTAACAGACAATTCTGCTTTTATGATCTGTACTTTGTTATTAATATAAAGAAACTACTAAACTACTACTAGACATTGCATATGATTTGCATTTATTTGCCTGCATTTGGATAAACATAAAATATGAATGTCTTGCATTTCTGAATCATAATAGACTCCCTTCAGTTTCTGTTTTCATGATGATCATGGTACTTGCAAACATTGTGGAAACATATAGTAAGGAGGTTCACAAATGTGAGGCCAGTCAGTAGTATTATGTTGTGAATCATGTTCTAATGAGACAGATAGCAGCCCACTAATTTGATCACACTTGACTTCGAATTTTATCAAACACCTCCATTGTCCACCTTTTGGATATGATCAAATAGAGCTACACTAGAGGCTAACCCTAGGTGACAATTCCCCCCCCCCCCCCAAATCACACTGTTGAATTGTCTTTCAGACAGGCATAGTTTGTGGTTCAGCCCAGTAATGGGCATTCACTGTTAGCAATATGAAAGAAACCCCTTGGTGATTATAAGACATCCTTGCCTCCCTTTGCTTTGAAAGATGTGTCAGTGTCCTATAAATATAATTGAACAGAGCAGATCTCAGAAGGAAATTGTCTCTGGGCTCAGTAGAGGATGGACTTGAGCACTTTTTTCTTGCAGTTGTGTTGTTGCCATGGGATGAGTCTTTAGGTTACAGGAAGACTAAAGGATCCTTTTATCTTGTAACATAGCGTTTGAATGCGTTATACTGGATTATAGCAAAGAGATATGGTTGAAAACAACACAACTGCTGCAAGAAATGCTAGCACATCCTTACAGAAAGCAATCAATGTGAATGTCATGGTAGTGCAGGTGCTAATTGGAATATTCCTGTCTATCAATTTCCTGCTCATCTTAACTTTCTTCAGAAGAGAAATATTTTACACAAATGCACGCTATATCTTATTCGCTCATACACTGCTGGCTGACAGTCTTTTCCTGATTCTGACTGACATCCTTCTGAACCTGATCTATTTCAGAATCACTATGCCAGCTTGGTTGTGTCTAATCATTTGTACTGTATTGATTGTGTTGACCTTTGTCACTCCTCTAACCCTGACAGCCATGAGTCTGGAGCACTACGTGGCTATCTGCATGCCCCTGCGATATGGAGAGCTTTCTACTCCTCGCAGAGCTATACACTGTATCTTTATCATCCACAGCCTCAGCTCCATACAGGCCATCATAACAGATTCTATGTTCTTTGCCTCTGTTCCTCTTGCCTTCTACGTGCAATACAAGTTGTGTACTTTGGAGATGCTTGTGATCCATCCGTGGCAGGGTCACCTCACATCTGCTATAAGCCAGTTCTACTTCCTAGTCATGTCTGTCACAATTGTTTTCATTTATGTTAAAATCATGTCTGTTGCCAAAGAAGCGTCGGTAGAGAATAAGACATCCACCTCCAAAGGTCTCAGAACTGTGATCCTACATGGTGTACAGCTGATCCTCTGTCTGATACAGTTATGGTGCCCCTTCGTTGAGACTGCTATAATACAGATAGATTTGAGATTGTATATTGATGTCAGGTACTTTAATTACATTGCTTTTATTCTGGCCCCAAGGTGTCTCAGTCCACTGGTTTATGGCCTGAGGGATGAAACGTTTTACCATGCACTGAAAGAGATTATATTGTGTGGGTTCAGAAGAAAAAAAGTATTTGTATAATAGAAAACATGTTCACATATTCACAACATACTTTCTCACAGTTATTAATAAGACACACTGAACATGTTTACATGCACTGTAGTCTGGCTGGGGCAGTGGGATCTTCAACAGTGTAGGCTATGACATAGCAAATAACATTTTAATCTGCTTTAATGATTTGTATTTGTTTTATTGGTACAAATAAACTACTACTAAACATTACATATGATTTGCATGTATGACATTATTGTATCCATTCCATTCATGTATTCATGATAATCATGGTAGAAGATGGAAAAGTAGAGGTTTTGCAATATTTGTAGACACACATTGAAGGTGTGTACTCAACATAAATAGAAAGAAATACAGTGGAAATAAAAGTACAAAACTTAAATAACAAACAAGTGCACACAGAGGGAGGGGCAACACACAACATGTGTGGAAGCAGATGGTTTTGGCGTCAACATATAGAACTTCTGTTGAATGTGTTTAATGCAATTCTAAATTCTTGTTTCTAAATCATGTTTCTATAACCAAACATTCAAAGACCAGAATTCTGGCACAGTCTGCTTCACAGACAGGTGTTTTCATTCCATTCCCTCCACTACAGTCACCTGGTGGGGCACACTGCTGTACACTGTCAGCTAATCAGACACAACTCCCCTGTTAAAAGGGGACAACTCACCAAAGAGAGGGAGTTCATGATAGGAGAAGAAAGTATGAGTTATGGTTTCTGGCCCTGCAATACTTGGCTTTTGTGCTCTGCTGAGCAAATACAGAGAGTCCGTCGAGAGTTGTACTCGACAGCCGAAGCGTTTCCTCTCAACGGAAGAAGTATTAAACTGTTGTATTTTTTTGTTAAACAGTTTTGAATAAAGCCTCACTTCATGCTAAACCCATTATTCTGTACTGGTTTCTTATTACATCCATTGACACACCTAAAGTGACTCTGTGGTTGTAGAAAAAAAAATATTAACCAAATGGCCTGCAAGACATAGAGTTCAAGTTCAAAATCAAGTATTATTTTGTCAGGTACACAGACCAACACAGAGTCAGACTGGGCACTGAAAGTCTTAGGACAAGACAACACAAAGTAACCTGGTATAACATGACATATGTACTCAGAACAAGTTTAAACCTATGATAAGCCAACATATAATACAATAAACCTCCTAAATATACAAAATAATAAGCAATAGAGTATTCTAAACCTATAATACACATAATATCCTATACTAACCTAGAGACAAGTAGGGTCCACTTAGTGCAATATTGCTGATTGTGCAACCAGTAGCTAAAGTGACTGTTTGTAAAGTGACTAGTTTGAGTGTGTCGACAGTGTATCAATATACATATAAATGTTCATTCAGAAGCATGATGGCCCTTGGAAAGAAACTGTCTACGTGTGCGTGACCGAATACTTCGGTATCGCCTGCCAGAAGGCAACGGGTTAAGAAGACTGGAGGATGGGTGGCAACAGTTTTTTAGGATCCTGCCAGCTTTCCTGAGCCATCGTGTTTGATAGGTGTCCTGTAGGGCAGGGAGCTTCCTGCCGATAATGAATGCACACGTGTGTCACATCAATGCACACGTGAGTCACATCAATGCACACGTGTGTCACATTGCGTAATCAGTAAATGCTTTTTCTTGTTGTGGTAGTACGGGGGAATGTCTCTGTAATTACTGTAAGTCGCTCTGGATAAATGCTGCTAAATGACTAAATGTAGTAACCACTGTTAACGGTGTGAGTCAAATCCCTTGGAGACAATGACACATCGCTGCCTTGATGTGAGAGATACTTCAGTTTTGCATAAAAATGGTTGAGCAGAGCGGATCTCAGAGGGAAATTGCCTTTGGATTCAGATGAGGGCAAACTGTGTCGTTAATTTCTTACAACTGGATTGCTGCCACGGGATGAGTCTTTTTGTTGTAGAAAAGCTCAACTTATACCTCATCTCATTGCTAAAGAGCAGAGCATTTAAATTTACTCACTGAACTTTTTTACCCTCTAGGAGATGTTTGTTGTTTCTTATTGTATCACTTTAGATTGATAGTTCTTGTAATTGTAAAAATGTTATGAAACACAGGTTCTGGCAGCTTAGATTGAGAGGTTTTAACAGCTAGAGACATGGTTAAAAACAACACAACAGTGGCAGGTGGTACTGCCACAAACTCACGACAATTTATGAGTGACAGCGTCGTAGTAGTGCAGATGTTGATTGGAATCTTCCTGTCTGTCAACTTCCTGCTCATCTTCACGTTCTTCAAAAGAGGCATCTTTCACAGAACTGCACGTTATATCTTATTTGCTCACATACTGATGGTTGACAGTCTGTTTCTGATTATGACTAACATCCTTCTTCTCTTATACATATTCACAATCACTATGCCAGTTTGGTTGTGTCTAGTTATTTGTTTTCCAGTGTCTATGTTGAACTTTCTCACTCCACTAACCCTGACAGCCATGAGTCTGGAGCGCTACGTGGCTATCTGCATGCCACTGCGACATGGACAGCTTTCTACTCCTCGCAGAGCTATACACTGTATCTTCATCATCCACAGCCTCAGCTCCATACAGGCCATCATAATCACTTCTATCTTTATTGCCTCTGTTCCTCCTGGCTTCTATATACAATACAGGTTGTGTTCTGTGGAGATGCTCATTATCCTCTACACCTGGCAAAGTCACATCAGGTCTGCTATAAACCAGCTTTATTTCCTTGTAATGTCTTTAACGATTGTGTTCACCTATGTTAAAATCATGTCTGTTGCCAAAGAAGCGTCGGTAGAGAATAAGACATCCACCTCCAAAGGTCTTAGAACTGTGATCCTACATGGTGTACAGCTGATCCTCTGTCTGATTCAGTTCTGGTGCCCCTTTGTCGAAACTGCTATTCGGCAACTTGATTTGACATGGTATCGTCATGTCACTTACTTTGATTATATTGTTTTTTTCCTGGCTCCAAGGTGTCTGAGTTCACTTGTTTATGGTCTAAGGGATGAAAGGTTTTACCGTGCACTGAGATATGTATTATTTTGTGACCTGAACAAGAAAATGAACCCTAAGTTTGATCCATAAATCTTAATATTTTCATCAGCATTAGCAGAATTGAGCTGTTCTCACAAGGATGGTACTAGAAAAACTGTAGTGGATGACTACTGCTTATTTCTATGTGGCCCACTGTATTTACCTAATCATTATGAATTACAATATTTATCTTTCTAAGTCAGTTTAATGTGATAGCTTAAGGGAATACATAAAACAATAATTTTACTGTATATATATTTTATATGTATCTCTTCTCTTCACATTCATGAATAAATTAGTAAATCAATTGCTTGTACTCTTCCATGATACATTAGTTACTATGTATATTGTTAATATGTAATTGTGATCAACAGTTAAAAAGCTGAATTCTTAGTAGAATAAATTGCAAAAAAGGTTTTGCTGATGTTCATGGGGGGGTGGGGGGGTGGGGGGGTCAACAAGTGTAAGGTTTGAAATTACCCCATTGAAAAATATTCCTCTCGTCAAGCCTTGGTCTAGCCCCAGCTGACTTCATTACTGACGCATAAAGAAGGCTCCAACGTGCTGCTGTCCACAGAGTCAAACTGTTTGTCAAACAAAACATAAGGTTGCACAATTAGACTAGACTCTGGAGCTCTCTGGTAATTATCTACTAGTCTGGTTAATTCCTAATCAGGGAACATGGGGCCAGCTCCCTAACTGTCCACTGGGGACATCCTGAGACTCCTTTCTCCTCATCCAATACAATCCATCCCCATCAAGAGTAAACAAACTGTGGTGACATAAGGTTTCATCATGCTCTCTACAACAACAAAAACAGTCCCAGTTCAGGGGGTTGGCCTCTAATTTTTAGGGCCTTCTGTATATTAACCCTTTTGGGAATAAAAAAATAAAACTATAAAACAATTAGATAATAAATCATCTATATTATTTGATTAATAATACGTTATTCACTTCAAAGCATGGATGCCATTGAACAGATAAAAATGTTTTAAGGTAAACTATTGATGTAGGCCTTCTGTATGTGGACAGGTAAAGGTCTGCAAGCAAAAGTGAAGACAATTACAATAGTAGTTAATCAAACAGCAAAATAATAGACATTAACTATTGCTTTTTTACTTTGTCAAATGGGTCATTCAATGTATCAATCTTTACTAAATCAACGTTGAAATTGGTTAATTAAATCCTTGATATGTATTTTGTCATCCTTCATTGAGCACTTTATCTGCTAAGGAAGTTCAGCTTTAATTACAAACTTGATTCACAATGACAATGGCATGAAATTAATCTGTCCCGGGAGAAATCAAGAGACTGTCATATTGGAGGGAGGGTAGGAAAATTAAAGAACCGAATAGGAGCAATATGCAGTCATGAATGTATAAAATCTACATCAAGTCCAAACACTGTCTAGAGAAGACGTTTTCAGGTAGGCTTGATAAAAAAAAAAGAAAAATCCATAGCTTTGACTTGTTTTTCATTTTTCCAGATTTCCATTGTGGGTCTCGGTGAAAAATGCAGAATCTGAACGAGACGTCAGGCAGTGCCAACCTGTCTGTGATCGTCAAGGTGTGTGTGGTCATCCCATTCTTCTGCATCTTCCTCTACTGCATTGTGATCATGCTACACATCTTTGCATCTCACAGAAGGTTCCTGGAAAGTTCACGTTACATCCTGTTCGCCTACATGTTGATCAATGACACCCTGCAGCTCCTTACCTCCGTGCTGCTCTTCCTCCTCGTGATGGGCCAGGTACGCATCGCCAGTGTCTACTGCATGCCTCTGCTCTTCTTCTCCACCGCCACCTTCCAGAACACACCTTTGATCCTAGCCACAATGTCACTGGAGCGCTACGTGGCCATCTTCTACCCCCTGCAGTGTCCACCTGCCTGGCGTTCCGACCGCATGTGGATCATCATCCTGGTCCTGTGGCTGATCAGCAGCATCCTGCCCATAGTAGACTTCTCCTTGGGCAAGGTCCAGCCTGGCGTTGACTTCCTGTCTACCCCAGTGCAGTGTAACCCTGTTCTCAGCACCTCGCCAATACAGACTCTGTTCAAGGTTACCCTCAACGGGTTGTTCTTTGCCGGGGTGGCGGCCATCATCCTGTTCACCTACATGAGGATCCTGCTGGAGACCAGGAAGCTGCGACAGGACAGGGCGTCGGTGGGAAAGGCCATGCACACAGTGCTGCTCCACGGTGTCCAGTTGCTGCTCTGCATGATGGCCTTCACACACCCGATCACAGAAAGCGTGATTGTGCTGCAGGTTGGCTGGCCGAGGGAGCACATATCCTTCTTTAATTACTTCTGCTTCATCCTGCTGCCTCGCTTCCTCAGCCCGCTCATCTACGGCCTGCGGGACGAGAATATCAGAGTCCACATGAGGAGAGCTGTCCCTTGCTGGTCATACACGGTCGCACCCAGAACCAGGGTCTTGGCCAAGCACAGGGGTAGATGACTGTGTTCTAGACTACCCTCCCTGGGTTTGGTCTAAGTTCTGGATGGTAATTGTTAGAAAAAACAACAGTGGAATGTGGGCAGAATGATGATACAAGGATATAGTAGTTGGTACTTTATAGATACCCAAAGGGAAATTGCAGCATTGTAGCAGGCATGAGTGTCACATGTATATTAACAAAATCTGTACCACAAAAAACTCTGGGTAACTGCACAGTTTTCAACGATATAGAAACTTTCCTCAGCATGATATTGTAACTAAAGTAGATGGAGGCTTCTACTGTTCTGTAATTGTGTGCTGAAATTGAGTAGCTACAAACCATACATTTGTAATCCGTTTGTCTGATCAATTCCACGGGTGTAGTGCTCCTTATATGAGTCTACATTGTACAGTCTAGCCAGCCTACATGTTACAGTCCTTAGCTGTGTGCCGACTTTCTGTCTTGGAATAATGCATCTTTGATTAAGGCAATTTAATAACTATTTCCTGATGGTTTTAATGCAGTTATTGGCTTTGTCGTACAGCAGGGGCGAACCGTCAGGGCCCTCTAAGCCCTCAGGAAGGGCCTAATATAGTTACAAAATATATTATATAAAATATATATATTAAAAGTAATCTGTTCAAATTGTATTTTATCTATTCATAATTTGACAATCTAAGGACAATGTTTTTTAAATAAACCCTTCAATCTTGTCTGTTCAGTTTGTGTTGTGAAGAGTTAAATGAAAAAATCCCCTGTTGTCACCCTATCAGAATTTTGCAGGCTCCGTTGTTGGGAGGAAAATGCTATGCAGCTCTGTGATTGGTGGTCCAGCTATGAATTTACAGAGGGACGATTAATAGTAATACCATGAAAGACTAATTTCCATTGACAGTAAAATTGACCAATCATATCTTCTCTCTAAATGGGTGGGCTTTGTTATCGCTAACTTTATGACAAGTTCCGCATGCTGTGGGGAATGCAATCACAAACTAATAAACCAAAGCTTTTGAGAGCCTATAGTGTTGTGCAGAATGACCGGTCAATCTGTAGGCTAAATGTACCAACGCAACGTCATGCAAGATTGTCCGTGAATAGTGCCGCAAGGGCAGGCTCAAATAGTGCGTAATGACCAACACAATTTCATATAGGCCTTAATGCTGTGTGCACGCTGTATCGTGTTAAAATAAATTGCATAAAGGTTTGAAATTACCCCTTTGAAAAATATCACTCTGGTCAAGCCCTGGTCTAGCCCCAGCTGACTTCATTACTGACGCATGAGTTACATAAAGAAGGCTCCAATATGCTGCTGTCCACAGAGTCAAATTGTTTATCAAACTAAATAAAACATAAGGTTGCACAATTAGACTAGACTCTGGAGCTCTCTGGTAATTATCTACTAGTCTGGTTAATTTCTAATCAGGGAACATGGGGACAGCTCCCTAACTGTCCACTGGGGACATCTTGAGACTCCTTTCTCCTCATCCAATACGATCCATCCCCATCAAGAGTAAACAAACCGTGGTGACATAAGGTTTCATCATGCTCTCTACAACAACAAAAACAGTCCCCGTTCAGGGGGTTGGCCTTTCATTTTTAGGGCCTTCTGTATATTAACCCTTTAAAAAAAAAAAAAAAAAACACTGTAAAACAATTAAATAAATCATATACATTATTTGATCGATAATACAGTATTCACTCCAAAGCATGGATGCCATTGAACAGATAAAAAAATGTTGTAAGGTAAACTATTGATGTAGGCCTTCTGTATGTGGAAAGGTAAAAAGCGGCAAGCAAAAGTGAAGGCAATTACAATAGTAGTTAATGAAACAGCTAAATAATAGATATTAACTATTGCTTTTTTACTTTGTCAAATGGATCATTTAATTGATCAGTCTTTACTAAATCAACGTTGACATTGGTTAATTAAACCCTTGAAAAGTATTTTGTCATCCTTCATTGAGCACTTCACCTGCTAAGGAAGTTTAGCTTTAATTACAAACTTGATTCACAATGACAATGGCATGAAATTAATCTGTCCCGGGAGAAATCAAGAGACTGTCATATTGGAGGGAGGGTAGGAAAATTAAAGAACCGAATAGGAGCAATATGCAGTCATGAATGTATAAAATCTACATCAAGTCCAAACACTGTCTGGAGAGGATGTTCTCAGGTAGGGTTAAAGTCATTTTGGATAACATGCAGAAAACAATATCTTCAATTTTTTTTAATCCATAGTGTCAACTTGTTTTTCCAGATTTCCATTGTGGGCTCTTTGGGTCTCGGTGAAAAATGCAGAATCTGAACGAGACGTCAGGCAGTGCCAACCTGTCTGTGATCGTCAAGGTGTGTGTGGTCATCCCATTCTTCTGCATCTTCCTCTACTGCATTGTGATCATGCTACACATCTTTGCATCTCACAGACAGTTCCTGGAGAGTTCACGTTACATCCTGTTCGCCTACATGTTGATCAATGACACCCTGCAGCTCCTTACCTCCGTGCTGCTCTTCCTCCTCGTGATGGGCCAGGTACGCATCGCCAGTGTCTACTGCATGCCTCTGCTCTTCTTCTCCACCGCCACCTTCCAGAACACACCTTTGATCCTAGCCACAATGTCACTGGAGCGCTACGTGGCCATCTTCTACCCCCTGCAGTGCCCACCTGCCTGGCGTTCAGACCGCATATGGATCATCATCCTGGTCCTGTGGCTGGTCAGCAGCATCCTGCCCATAGTAGATTACTCCTTGGGCAAGGTCCAGCCTGGCGTTGACTTCCTGTCCACCCCCGTGCTGTGTAAAACTGTGGTCCTGAGCACCTCGCCAATACAGACTCTGTTCAAGGTCACCCTCAACGGGTTGTTCTTTGCCGGGGTGGCGGCCATCATCCTGTTCACCTACATGAGGATCCTGCTGGAGACCAGGAAGCTGCGACAGGACAGGGCGTCGGTGGGAAAGGCCATGCACACAGTGCTGCTCCACGGTGTCCAGTTGCTGCTCTGCATGATGGCCTTCACACACCCGATCACAGAAAGCGTGATTGTGCTGCAGGTTGGCTGGCTGAGGGAGCACATTTCCTTCTTTAATTACTTCTGCTTCATCCTGCTGCCTCGCTTCCTCAGCCCGCTCATCTACGGCCTGCGGGACGAGAATATCAGAGTCCACATGAGGAGAGCTGTCCCCTGCTGGTCATACACGGTCGCACCCAGAACCAGGGTCTTGGCCAAGCACAGGGGTAGATGACTGTGTTCTAGCCTACCCTCCCTGGGCTGTGTCTAAGTTCATACAGACAACTGGATGGCAATTTTTGGAAAACAACAATGAAATGTGAGCAGAATGATGATACAAGGATATAGTAGTTGGTACTTTATAATAACCCAAAGGGAAATTGCAGCATTGAAATGTCACATGTATATTAACAAAATCTGTACCAACAAAAAACTCTGGGCAATTGCACAGTTTTCAACAATATAGAAACTTTCTTCAGCATGATATTGTAACTAAAGTAGATGGAGGCTTTTGCTGTTCTGTAATTGTGTGTTGAAATACCATACATTTGTAATCCGCTTGTCTGATCAATTTTATGGGCGTAGTGCTCCTTATATGAGTCTACAGTGTACAGTCTGGCCAGCCTACATGTTACAGTCCTTAGCTGTGTGCCATCTTTCTGTTTTGGAATGATGCATCTTAGATTGAGGTAATTTAATAACTATTTCCTGATGGTTTAAATCCAGTTGTCCTAACATGTAAATGTCCCTGCCTGTAAAATACTAATAAAATATCCCTGATAGTGATGAAGTAATAACATGACTTTATCATGCAATGAATGTAATTATTCGATGATCGATATAAAAAATACTACAAAAAGTTCATAATTGTGCCAGAACTATAGTTATTTGGCTTTTTCGTACAGTCCATGTAGGCTGCATTGGCCGAAATGTTATCCTTTAATACCCATAGGTGTCACTGTAATCCCAATTTTAAAATAATCGCAACAAATTAATTTACGTCTACGTGATAACAATTGAAGGATGCTCTTGGTATAATAATTTGGTGAACTAATTCAGTAACGAGTTGCGTGTTCAGTTAACGCTAGGTGAACCACATGACGGTCTTAAAATGACTGAGTCGCCTAATTCGATAGGAAATTAAAAATAAATACCTTTTAAAGTAAAACTTTTTTCTGAGTCAGTAGACGACTTCATTTGATTATTATAATATAAGTTTGTGTTTTCCTTATGATAATGAAAACTGACTTCATTTTTCAGAGACAACGATGTGCTTTGCTGGTAACGAATGTTTGATTTTTGCAAGGCGGAGGGACAGAGCGCGGTCAACAGTCCTGAAAAAGAATAAGCGTGTAGCTATCAGCACTATATGGAAATCACAGTTGTTAATAACTGGGAACCTGGAGTCTGTTGTGATGAAGCCTTGTAGCTACCGAACAAAAATGCCTTTTTTCCAACCTATACATTTTTACTATATTTGGGGATTGATCAGTGTGATTGCAATTCCATTGTCTTTTGGTGAGATGTACACGTCGTTACTGAACATTAAGCAAGCCATTAATGTTGAAAGAGAACTTATCAGTCATTTACAAACGTACATCGAGCACGAGTCAGAGAGACTAGACGACATCAAAAGGTGAGTGACAGGTGAGATGCAGGGGCATGTTTGTCTAGTATCTAATCTATAGGGACTTTCTTACTAAGAAGCCGCGTGTCTCATAGTATTGGCAATATAGGTATGACTTTCTTAAACCTTTATTCGCCAATGCTTCAGTCTTATTGTTTAAACTTTGCAATGTGTTTATGTTTTTCCTACCATTACCATTGCGTCAAGGGGCTAGACTTATTAACGTTGTACAGCCTACCTTCGTAGCCTATCAGTAGCAAACCAATTGCTACAATGAGTAGGCTACGTTTTTTTTATTTATCTCGACTCATTGATAAAAGTAATTATTTTCCCAGGTTCTATTCAAAAGTGTCTGACTTGCATAAAGAAGTGTACAGTGGAGCAGCAGCATCGATATCAAACCCACTGGTGGCGTTTACGCTGATCAAGCGTTTACAGTCAGAGTGGCAGAACGTGGTTTACAGTGAAGAGGCCGTTGAGAACACCCAAGGTTTTACTGCTCTCCTAAAAGCACATCTGGTCCTAGTAACTGAGATGACCTAGGACACAGGTTTTACAGGGGTCTGTCCCCCTCCTTTGCATTGACCTGTCAGCACCCCACCTTCACATGCTTTGTGATCTTCTGCTGGTATTTCAGCCCTCAGGTCAGGTTACAAGGAAGAAGAGGCCATCTTGCCCAAACTGGAGGACCTGTATGGGGCAGCTAGAGGTCTGATGAGGCTGCAGGATGTGTATGATCTTCAGGTGGGGGGGCTGGTGAGGGGCCACTTCCAGAGGGGGACAAATGGCAACCCTATTAACATCTACAGTCCACCAGTTTCCATCCCACTCTCTGGAGATGACTGCTTTCTGGTCGGAAAGGTAACTTAACCCGTGTGTGTGTGTTCTCCTCTGACCTCTCAATTGGATATGCAGAGTAGGGGAATGAGATCAGCAACATGAGGAGTACAAGACCAAGGGAGCTCAGTGAGAATAGGTCTAATTAGTATTCCATCCATAGAAGACTATAAAAGTTAAGTTCCCATCTGCCTCTCTCAGTCGCCACTGAATTCCTCCTTTATGTGCCAGGGGAATCTTGTTGGGATGACCAGAGTGTTCCCTCATACAGAAAGGTTAAAAAACACTCCAGCTTTGGGTCACGTCCCACAATGAACTCGGCTGTCTCACTACAATGATGATGCACAGTAGAGACACTGTGGGAGGGATATAAATGTAATGGAAAAGACATCATCCTTCTCTAAGGAAGTCCCAATGCGAGTGTGAGAATATCCTCTTTACTTCACCATGACAATCTACAAGAGTTCCTTAACATATGCTTTTTTTTAAGGGAGAAGTCATCCAGACGTGCACTTACAGCTTGCTACGGCAATTTTATAGTTGTTTAAAACCAGCAGTTCAAGATCCATGTGCTGTCATTATCCACGTTTTGGAGAGTTAGGGTTAGGGCAAGTCCAAAACTACAGCCTTGAGAATCACATCCTTGCAACATTTTTTTAAGTGACTCAGCCTGACATGACTCACTTATACTCTAACAAAGCTTTCAAGGTCCCTTCACAGTTTTGGTAGGTTTCAGCAAGAATTGTTTTGTAAATGTAAACAAAAAATCTCTTGCACAATGTTTTGTCCAAACCCAGTTTCCATGCTCATTTTTGAGGTGGGAAATCCAAGTAACTCTGAAAGTCAGGGTCGGTAATGTTATTGAAATGCACTTTTTGTCATATTAGCTGAATAAACTTAACATCGGGATAGCAACTAATAAATCTAAAGGTTTGACAGCAAAATGAAATACATCTGATATCTGTAGGCTCACAGGACTGTAATAAACACGACCAATCATTTAGTTTGGACTGAACTTGATGATTATCATTATTTGGACGGGCTACCTGTCTGTCTACCTGGCAGTAGTCAGTCAATGAGTTCATGTGTGGGGAGTGGCTTTAAAGGGAGGGGGTGGAATAGTTTGGTTTGAATCCTTTGAATCCTGGCAAAACGTACCAATCCTGCCTTTAAGCAGTAAGAAGTATCCAATGAGAAATACCTTGGATTAGAAATGCCCAAAGAAATGGTTGACACTTGATCATCTGTACTGAAGTAAGAAGACACATACAGCAGCCGCCGCTGGTGTGGTTTCAGGTAGCCTATGAGCAGGAGGATTACTACCACTCTGTCCAATGGCTGGAGGAGTCTGTCCGCCTGTTCCGTGGGTCAGGAGGGGAGTGGAGCCCAGAGAACGAGGGCACTCTGGAAGATGCTCTGGACCACCTGGCTTTCTCACACTTTAAGGTGGGTACCCTGTAGTGACAGGGTATCATATTATAATACCGGAGACACCACAGATAGTTTGTAGTCATGAGAACACTCCTTTCTCTTTGTTTTCTCAGACAGGAAACGTGACCTATGCACTCAGTCTCTCCCAGGAGTTGCTTCACCACGGTAATACTTTCCAGTCAAAATATCCTACTACTAAACCATAGCATGGAATTCCACCAACTGGACTTAGTTTGGACATCTGCTTCACACATCAATCCAAGAAATACATCATTTTTAATCTAGCTAGTACCCACTGCCTCTCCGCCCACTCTCTCAGCAAGCTTCTTGTTGCTTATATTCTGAGTATGTGTAATGTAATGTAGATACAGAATGCAATGTACTTACTGTGAAGAAAGAAACCGGGACCACATCTGTGCTGCGTATAGTGGCATTGAAGGAAGGGGGTGGGATATTTTGGTTTGAATCCTTATATATATATACTGCATGTTGACTTGATTCAGGATTGTACAGATGGAGCATGTGATGACTGTGTGAATAATATTGATATATTCCTTGGCCATTCAGATCCCATGAACGGCAGAGTTCTACAGAACGTGGAGAAGTACGAGAGGTTGCTTGTTGAAAGTCCACAGTTACAGGATTCTGATGGAGTGTTGAAAAGGCCCAACACCACTTATCTCAGGACAAGGAACGCATATGAGAGACTGTGCCAGACACAAAGTCATCAGGTAGATTTTTATCCGCAGTCATAACATTACGGTACTGCTAATCATGTCTTGAACTGAATGCAAAAGAAGCTTGATCTTCAAAGTGACAATCGCTGGCTTCAAATCATATGTTGATTAAAATGTCATGCAAAACTGTTGTGATTTTTCAAAACAAACTGAGAGTTGGCTTTATTCTCATACTAGTTAGCAAGGATGGAAGAACATTCAAAACAAGTTCTGTGAGTGAAAAGAAAATTACCAATGCTTTCTCGCTGTTCTGGCTTCAATAAATGACTTCAGATGCACGTTTCTCTCACAGCCAAAGCACTATGAGAACCCTGACCTCTTCTGTGACTACTTCACCAATGGCAGTCCGACGCTGTTGCTGAAGCCAGTCAAACGAGAGGTTCTCAGCCTGCAGCCGTTCGTGGTCCTCTACCACAGCTTCATCACTGACGCTGAGGGTAACAACATCAAGCTCCATGCCCATCCTGGGGTCAGTAACTGAAACCATGATAAGGACAATGTAACCTATTGTAGCACGCTTTATTCCGTAAACTATTAGGATTATATTAAGACTGAGGAGATCTCTTCTATTTGGTAAGTGTTAATTACATCTGGAAAGGTTTAGCTGGAGAGTGAGTGTGCATACTGACTAGGCGCTGGCAGTCATGACTATTGGGGTTAGTTATTTTCGGAAGTTTCCCATCATAGTTTTCTCCAGTGGTCTGGCCCCTTACACTACCCTGCTCAAAGTCATGATGGAAGGTTTTAGTGAAAGGTTGCCAGGTTATTTTTGCTCTGCATGATTTAACAAGATGTTTAAGTCTGTCTCTCTCTCTCTTTGTCTCTTACATTGAAATGCCCAACAAAAGCTTATATCAACCAAGATTTGTTTCCTTATGTCTACATCGCATCTGCATGGCTCTGAATTCTGTCTGGATAAAGTACAACAATACTGAAGGGATTGAGACATCTCCAACATCAAAACACCTTTGAAGAAATAGTTGACATGGTTCCAATAATTTAACACACAGCTTAATGCAACGCTGTCCTGTACTGTGAAGTCCTTGGCGTAGCTTCTAAGACTGCTCAATTAAGAGGGCTCCAAGGCAAGAAACAAAATTCCCTCCTTCACAACTGAGAGATAATAAGATATTTATGTTGTATCCTGGCAGCATTGAAAGGAGAATTGTATTTGCAGTGGAGACACTTTGTGCTGACTCAATTAGTCTGGCAAGATGCGGTAACCCAAATAATGTCTCATAGCTTATGTGAGGTTTTGGCACTGACCAATAGGTTTTCCACCCTTATTTTAGATAGAAATCCCACCACTTATTTCATAATTATGTCGACATTTGATGGTGTTCTGGTGCGTTGATTAGAAACAGGCCCGGACTGTTAGTCATGTGGTTGGCAGAGTAGGCTCTCTGTGCCTTGAACTTGGTATTTCATCCTGCTGTCAGTTCCAAGGCCGAGCTGTATTAGTTGTCTAGTCTCAGGGCTGTATTGGCTGTCTAACCTCTGGGGAATTCAAGAGGGAGTTTGTAGATAGATAGGCCAGCAAAGTATTTCCATCATGGCTCTGGTGACTAAAGGCTTTGTTTCACCAACATTCAAAAACTTGCAAAGTTTTCGCACTTTTTCTCTTGCGTTTACCTTTAGTTTTTAATATTAATTTAATTGCTCGCATCTGGATCCTAGAAGTTTACTATTTATGTGAAATTACTAACATGCAAGTAAAATGATACGTTTCTTCTGTCATTGTATGACACAAGTTAAGGAGGTCTGTGGTGGCATCTGGAGAGAAGCAGGCAACAGCTGAGTATCGAATCAGCAAGAGGTATGAAGAACAAACACTACAGTATATGAGCAGGTTCTACAGTAGGGGCCAAAAGGGACGCATAGTTAATAATAAGAGCTACAACTTAATTTACTGCATCATCTCTGGCTTGTTGCTGCAGCTTTATTACAAACTGAAATGGCTATTTTATTGTTCCCTCTCATGACAGTCAAAAGCAGCAATAAAATCTCACCTGCTGAACAAAGCTGCCATAGTGTAGCAACTCAATATACTCACTGCCTGAGTTAATTTTATGGCGTATAACATTTACTACAACGCTAATTTACACCAACCCTTATGAAACAACTATGTAATCTCTCTAGAGATTTGAATAGAAATATGAGGGGAATTTTTTCCTTTGTCTTTCAGTGCATGGCTGAAGGACACAGTACACCCTATTGTGAGGCAACTGGACCAGCGCATCTCTATGCTCACAGGGCTGAACGTCCAGCCTCCACATGGAGAGTACCTCCAGGTGGTCAACTATGGTATCGGAGGTCACTATGAACCTCACTTTGATCATGCTACAGTAAGTACATCTGAAAGCTGCTTTATCCTCTGACACATCCATTCTGGCTGCTCTGACTGTACCCTCACCTGTGTTACTTATGGGTGATGAGAATATTGAATGGTGTGTTTGAACCACTTGCTTTGACAATGGCCCCCTTTCCCTCCATGTGTCCAGTCAGCATCAAGTCCCCTGTTTAAGCTTAAAACTGGGAATCGAGTGGCAACGTTTATGATATATGTAAGGCAACTTCTTTTTCTGGCATGTAAAAATGAATTGTCTGTGCTGTGTGACGGAATTTTAGTCAGTTATTCTGTAGTCCAAGTTCAACATTCCAGAGTGAAGTAGTATATATTAGAATGTTTGTAAGCTGTGGACAAATTCCGCCAGTACACCAGATGGCTTTTAAAGTAGTGCACACATGGCTAGACAAACCTTTGAGAGACTGTTGTCATCACCCAGCTCAGCTCTGTTGACGCAGGCGGGTCCACAGTCTTCATCCACGCCAACTTCAGTGTTCCTGTTGTACAGGTAAATATATCAAAATGTTATCGTCTTTTGTTTCCACATAGAAACAGCTAGAAAGGGCTTCTAACATTTTAACTGTCAAACTGTCTTAATCCATAATAAGAATTCCTTCTGAAAGGTTATTCTTTAACATGATGTTGTTTTTAGAATCTCTTGTGGCCTCTTCTGACAGTAATACAGTTGTGTCAAAAGAAAGGAGAGTAAGAGAGTTTAGATTAAGAAATGATACTGTGTTGAAATTGGCCACATCCTCAGCTGGGTTCAACTTTCAAATCTTGGTTTGTGAAGTTTCACTTTCTGCCCAAGTATTAGAAAAACAAGAAAGATCTCACTCTTTCTTAGTGGATTCAGGTCTGCATTAGAGGATAGGACCACACACAATCTAGGCAAGGCAATTTGTTTTTATTTTTTTGTGGGCAACAAACGCGCCTATGTCTGGTGTTTCAGAATGCTGCCCTCTTCTGGTGGAATCTCCATAGAAACGGTCAAGGTGACGGGGACACCCTGCATGCTGGTTGTCCTGTCCTTATTGGAGACAAATGGGGTAAGACTGCTAAATATTTACCATGGAGACGAACAACGATTGGTGTGCATGTTACAGTGTAGGTACTCACGTAAACATAAATAATATACTCAGTTTGGCTTAGAATGCACAGTTTGTGTGACATCAATTGTAATGTATACATTATGACCATATATGGCCATATCTTATTTGTATGAGCATTTATGATAAATTTTTTAAGAAGCTGTAGTCTTCAGTACATTTGAGGCCAGCCGCCTCTGTAAGAGCCTGACTGTGGGTTAGGGCCACATCTGTGTCACATTACAGAGATGCAGGAGGGATGATAGAGCTGGTGATACACTGTGTGCTGTGGAGGGATGTCAAACATGTGCGGTCGCCCCCCCCATTCCATCACTTAACTCCCTCCTGGATGCTACTGTCAAGGGCCGGGTTTCCCAGATTCGTTAAGAAGCTCTTAACGCTAACAGCTTCTTAAGAGCGTTCTAAGAGCGTTCTAGAGCGTTCTAGAGCGTTCTTAAAACGCTCCTAAGAAGTTCTTGGCGTTAAGAGCTTCTTAACGAATCTGGGAAACCCGGCCAAGGACACTATACTTACAGAAGCAAAGAAAGATGCAGTATATTAGTCATTACTATGGCCGTTTAAGGAGAAACTTTTTCTTCAAGTCTTGCGCATGAGTTCTTAATGCTTCTTAGAAGTAGAAAAAAAACGTTTTGGGATTAGATCATGACACAATATACTAAATGTATGTTCCAGTGGCTAACAAATGGATCCATGAGTATGGCCAGGAGTTCCAGCGTCGCTGCAGCACTAACCCTGAAGAGTGAAGACACTGGAAGCAGCAGCTGGGACCGCTTGGAGTACAAGAGACAGACTCCACAATGGAGTGGTGCAATCGCAGGCTTAAAGGAGGGGGGGCGCCAGATCCAGAGAAAGTGAAGGAAAGGAGAGAGGGAAGGGGAGAGAGGCGGGAGGCTGCAGGTCTGTGATTGGAGTTCCAGGCCCAGGGGAGCATGGGGTGGTGGGGGGGGGGGGGGGGGGGGGGAGGGAGGCTGGGTAGGGGGGGGGGGGGTAGGGGGCTGGAATGGCAGGAGGTTCAGTTGACTTTGGGATGGGGGGCGAGTGTGGGGTGGGAGGGCAGGGGGGCATTTGGCAATCAGCCCCAGAGGCAGTGAGCACAGCTCTTGCTCCCCCATCCCTGCAGAGGGAGAGAGGCCTCTGCTCTCTCACACTGGACTGGTTTCAGTTAACTCTGCAAGGCTGTTTGCCTCCGGTGTCAGTTTGTAAAAAAAAAAAAAAAAAGATATAATGCAGCCCCTTGAAAACGAATGCACTGAAACGGCAGGACACTCTTTGCGTTTGCACAGTGAGCTGATTGGAACACCACTGATCGTAATCAGAGATTTTCTTTGGGAACTCAAATGTCTTACAATTAAAGTATATGCAAGTACATTCAGAGTTAAATTTGTATCCCCCCACATTTATAAAGACAGTATACCATGTGTTAACTGCTATCTTGTATCGAATGGGTCAGTGATAAGTTAGACGTGTTATTACTATATCTGAGCTGTGACTAATCATGCACGGTACCCCAGATGATTTCGAACACGTCTGCAATGCTGCTGCTGTCTGTGGACCTCATACTACAAACGCCAATTGTCTATATGCATACCACTCAAAGATGCCTCAAAGTAGGTCAAAACCAAAGTACAGACGGTGCCAGTTTTCACAGTATGTCTTTGAGGAGCGAGGGGAGAGTGAGGCGTGCTGACACATACTGTGGGAACTGGAGGCTCCAAGGGGGCTTCCCTGTGTGTGTGTGTGTGTGTGTGTGTGTGTGTGTGTGTGTGTGTGTGTGTGTGTGTGTGTGTGTGTGTGTGTGTGTGTGTAAATGTTTGGACGGGCTGTGACTTGATTGATTGACAATGAAGGCTGAGGAAGGGTTAAAGAGATAACGTCTCCTCGCTTGTAGGGATGTATTTCCATGAGCTCCTGTGTGTGTACACACACACACACACACACACTTGGAAAAACAGAAGAGCCATATACTGCAGAAATGCTACAGCTCCTGGCTGCATCTGAAGAGTAGACTGTTTTTTTTGTTGCAGTTAATGAACACAAGCCCCCTTCTATACTAAAGGTGAAAATGAATGAAAGTTGTCGTCACTGTGTATGGGCCCCCACTTGGACTCACACAGTGAAGATAGTGGAAATCTTTTTTGTCTCTGAAAGTTGACCCTTCTGACTTTAGATTGCTGTAAGAAACTAGAAGTTGTCAGTTCCAGAGGCATTTGGTTAAATGTGCACAGTAGGGATCGGTATCCACCCTTGGAACTCCTTCTGTCAGCCAAAACATACATGGCTGCTGAGGTCCCTGTAGCTAGGCAATAATCACCTAACTGTCATACAAACTGCCTCCATTTGAAGGACAAGAAACCACATGGTTAAAAATTACAAGCTATAATGAAGTCAAAAGTTACTGTCATTAAATCTGTCTTCAATATGGGGATATTGATTAATGGAAAAATCTGACAAATAAAATTACGTTTAAAAACAACCCTTCTTAGTATTCTTAAAAGTTGAACTTCTATGAAAGTTATGGTAAAATGATGCAACGACAGTGGGGAAATTAGGTGAGCTTATTAAATAAGACCGATGCTACCCTCTGCCGGTGGAAAGGAAGCATTTGTTATACAGCACACTGAGGAAGTCGTTTGTTTAGAGGCGGGATACAAAGGAAAGCATAGCGTTGTTGCTTTGGAGACCGTTTTGCGCGCTGTCTTCGCAATATTTAGCGGATAGCTTGCAAATACACAGTGAATGACAACCATGTAGTTAGCTAGTTACCGTGGCTAGTCTAGATAACCGCACACTCTCTAACTTAAAAAGGAATGAAGAACAGAAAAGTGAAATCTACCAAAGCTGGAAGCAACAGGCGGAAAGGTAATAAAGTCGACTTAGTTGTCATCATCATTGCACTTGTCAATTTGAGCTGTATTAGCTACATTACAGTACTTAATGCTACTACTACTAGTACTGAAGCTAGGCTAGCTGTACAGTAGTTTACTTGTTGCTTGGTTAGCTGACCACCAGATAGGTAATAACTTATTGACTTTGTCCACATTGTATTTAGGCTTGCTAACTATCGTAATTAGCTAACTGCTATTGTTAGTAGTCATTTGTTGATAAATACAACTATTTGCTATTAAGCTAAAGTTAGCTTTGTTTTGCTACATATGCTTGGGAAAGTAATTAGCTAGCTCTACAGTAGCCATATAAGCTGCTAGTTGCCTGCTGAGAACTCGAACTGCAGTGTGTGCTAGCTTGATAGTCATACCTCTTTATGCTTGTGAACGTGAGTATAATGCTATTCATAGCTGATCTTGGTGTGTGCATATATTGTTTGCCTGTGTATATGGTTTCCTACTACAGTCAGCTCTCAAGTCCCCAGTGACGTGTCGCCATCCACCAGCCTCCCTCCCCTGGTCGAGGGTCAGCTCAGGTGTTTTCTGAGGGTGACAGTGAGCAGAATTCTATGGACAATCCCGAAGCCTCCAGCCGAAACATTCGTGAGATTGCGCTGGTGGGGAGAGTCGTCAAATGGGACACACTTCCGTCCAAGGAATGGATCACAAACGACTCAGACGATGGTCAAGTCTACCGCTCGCTTTCCCATACGCTGTGGGCCAAAACAGTTTACGTCCTACATGACTGGTAATACATCGTTATAGGCTATATGACAGACACGCTCATCACGTTTTAGACTGTCAAATTGAAACAATTGTAAGGACATGGCTTTTTATGCAGCTACATTTTGTTTTCTGTCAATGTTGGACCTTCAGATATGGGCTCTCTGATGCTGGAGGTGGTGACCAAGCCAGACCATTTGCCGATAGCACGTGCTCAGGTCACAGGGATTTCTCAGCTTTCTCTGTCACACGCTATCAGTGGTTTCTATACCTTAGTGTCTCCAACATCTGAGAAATTAGGCGAGTTACAGGTAAGAGAGAATTAATAAAAAGTATGCAATTGAACATCAGTAAGATTTTTGCTTTTGGTCATGGATGAAACTCCTCTTTTTCTAGGTGTCAATTGCTCTGGAGGCCCTGACAGAATCCTACGACAGCAGCAG
Organism: Hypomesus transpacificus; assembly: GCF_021917145.1. NCBI lineage: Eukaryota > Metazoa > Chordata > Actinopteri > Osmeriformes > Osmeridae > Hypomesus > Hypomesus transpacificus. Next base: position 13,109,686 of record NC_061074.1, on the reverse strand, counting down.
CTCGGTTCCCACCACAGATATGAGCATTGAAACAGCTGTGTCTGTGAATGGTTTGACTGCCAGGGCAACCCAGCCCCACACGTTAGTGGTGCCCTCCCTGTCCAGGCCTCTCTCTGCCAACACGGGAAAAGGTTCAGTGGGAAGCTGCTCTGTCAACACACCTCGGTGGGCCAATCAACTATTCTCTCTGATTTATACTGGCTGACCATTCTCTGATGCTTGCATGTTTGTGTTGGCTAAATGTTCATCTCTAAACGTTAACCTATTTTTTTGGTATTGATACCTGTACACTACATATGCAGCTGGTGCTTCTACGTTCAGATGATCAATACTGAACTGTTTGCAACTCAATTTCAGAGGGAGAGACCACTTGTTCTTCCAGAGTGCCCAGGGGGATGGAAGAACCGAGGTTTCTTTGGAGAACCAGATGCCCACGTCAGCTAGGTCTCAGCAGGGTCACAGAGATGGGAATCCCACAGTACTGGAACCGCACAACAACCACACCTCCAATGACATCCTTTCAGGTTGGTCCAGAGAAGTCATGCTCACCTGAAAAGGACAAACATGTTATAAATCTTACCTTTGTTTGTTAATGTAACAATGTATGTTTTTTTCATTGGTAATTTCCCAGTTCTTTTGGAGCGTGGAAGCAAGCTCAGAAATGCGATGGTGGTCTCAGCATTGAAAACGGACTTGGACTCTGAAATGGCTTTGAAAGACACTCCCCTGCCTCTCCCCAAGGACAATGTAATATCTCCACGAATGTGAGTCATCAACTTTTAGCAGAACATATATCCCATATTTACTTTAGTGGTAACCTAAAAGGTTTTATAAAATGTCTCCAGGCTATCTCTTCCGCCCTGTGGAAACTTGCTTCAGAACATCCTCCACACTGACTCCAGTCTCCTGCAGTCTGCCCCCCTCCCTGTGTCCCCTGACTGTCTGATATCAGACTGTGCTCATGCTGACTCCGAGAACAAAGCCGTGGACCTCCTACTCGGCAGGTACAACACTCCTCTTAAACCATACTGGGCTTATAGTCTACGTAGCATTTACAGCTGAATTTGAGCCAAATGTATAATACTGTTGTGTATGTTGGGTTTCATCTTGTGTTTCCCTCGTGGTCAGTTTGGATGGCTCCAGCCTTCCTCTGTGGGATGGAGAAGGCTCTCCCCCAGCCTCTCTGTCAGGGCACAGCAGTGGGTGTGGAGACAGTGAGCTCAATGACCCCCAGTATGACCACAGCCTCCTGGAGAACTTGTTCTACAAGGCCCTGGTGAGTAACTTGGACTCAGACACAGTTTTTAGCAAAGATCCTTTTTGGAGAAGGCATCTGCTACATGAGTGGATGGTGTGACCTTCTGTCTGTCCTTTAGTGTCCTGACAGCTTCCTAAGGGAGTCCCCTGGTGATCCGTCCCTGAGGAGGAGTCAGGGCCCACTGGGAGGAGCTGAGGAGAGGCCTCCTGGTCCCAGGACTACCACATGGTCGGCTCTCCTCATACTCTGTATTGATTTATATCTATTCATCATGTAATAAAATGGTCTCTTCAGTGGAGTTTTTGAATTGGATTCACATTGTAAACTTTCTTTGTTCAGCTTGGATTCTGAACCGGAGCTGACACCAGGAACAGGTGACCCAGGGCTGAGTATGGATCAGCTGACTGTTTTAGGTGGGATTCGATTGGCCAGAGTGGTCATCCACTCTCTGACTGTCCCTGTAAACAGCACCACCGTCACACCAAAGAAGAGCAAGGGCAAACCCCCTAGACCACCGACCAATAAGAAATGGTAAGTCTTCGTCTTCCAGTGAAATGATTTTCAAACTGTGCTAATCATATCCTCTCATTCTACTGTTTATGTCTAACAATTACAATGATGTATATTGATGTGCTGTTGTTGTTTTCCATCTGTTTGGATGTCTCAGCTCCTACTTTGTGGAGTACCTGTTCCCTGTGACCCCCACCAGACATGAGCACAGCCAGCAGATGGCAGCAGAAGTGAACAGACTCGTCTCTAACAAAGTGTCTGGAGGAGGTGAGCCAGGGTCAAACCATCTCAGCTCAGTGTGAGGGGAGCAGGGTGTTGAGATTGAAACCATCTGTGTTTACAGTGGTGAAGTTCGAGCAGCGCTCCGTGTTTCCCGTCCAGTTCAACGGGGCGACCGTGGAGCGGTGGTGGGAGACTGACCTGACGTTCAACATCTACTCAAGGAAGATTTCCCAGAAGAAAGTAGGTGGAACGGTTCAGTCATCGAAGTCTGCTCGATGCTGATACCCTGCGTACTGACTGAGTGGCACGTTGTTGAGAAGCTCACCGTGTTTTGTGTCGTGTTAGCCTGAACCCGTCGGAACGGCTGTCTTCCCTCTGCGCCGTCTGCTGCAGAGCGAGAAGCTGAACCAGACTGTGGTCCTGCCTGTCGAGAGCCTGGGCGGGCCGGCTCACACCCAGGAGATCGGCCCACTCAAGGTGAGATGACGTCTAGCCCAGAAGAGCACTGTGTGATGCTATATGAATACAAACATGAATATACTATTACGTTATATCCCTGTTTGTTACCAATAGGAAGGAGGTTCTTTTGCTAGATGGTCTGCCCATATGTGCCCATGTCATCTTCTTCATATTTCGTGTCACTTTAATATGTTCCTCAGGTGTCACTTGAACTGGCTGCAGACACCAAAGATTTCTCTTCAGCCAACATCAGGTCGGCTGCTAGTTCCAGAGCCCCTCCAGCTGTCATTCCCAGTCCTCAGAGAGTTCCCAGTCCATCTAAGACCGACACCACAGCCAGGCCTCAGGGTGCCAACACTGGCAGGAGGGAGGACGGTTGCCAAGGCCCACGAATAGACTCCAGGATGGGTGTGAGGAGCGTCCAGCTGGCCTCCTCCCCCGGCCCCTCCCCACTGCCCAGCCTGCAAACGTCTCCCTTCAGACCAGGCTTCCAGCAGGTCGAGGAGGACTGCGAGGTGCTCCTGCACGCCCTGCTCATGGTGCCTGATGGGAAGGACTTCAACTGTGGTCCCCTGCAGGCCCCCAACATCTACTTGAACTGTAAACTGTTTGGTTCAGATGAGACCACTAGATCGGTGATGAGTTGGGGACAGACCAACCCTTCATTCAATCTCAGTCAGGTGACTCCTGTGGCGTTGACCTCCAGACTGCTGGACAGGATGAGGAACAATGTGATGGTGATTGAGGTTTGGCAGAGAGCTGTGAGCTCTGGCCAGGAGCGTCTGCTAGGCCTGGTTAAACTACCTCTCCACCAGTTCTACATGTCCTTCAGGTAAGGTCAGATCATGTGCTCAATTACATAAATGCATATCGTACATAAAAACACTGTATGGTAAAGTCACACTCTTCAAATATAATGACAATCACTCGATGACCTGTCTTTTTCTTTTTTCTTTCAGAGATTCCAAAATCTCCCACCTTCTTCTCCAGGCACAGTACCCTGTTTTGGGGGTCGACAGCTATATGCCAGTCATAGATGTTTTCTCAGGCAGCTGCAAGGGCAACCTCAGGGTCCTCTTAGCCATGGGCTCTTCCGGGCAGATCATAGCTCTCCAGCGCACGAGGGATGAAGAACATGTCTCTGTATTTAATATCCCAAGACCAGCCCATTTGCTGGATCACCACCCACAAACAGAAGCCAAGGTTGGTATACTTTATGGATGAGTATATATGGGTTGGGAGGTGTAACGCCTGAGGTATTGATGTCACCTGGTCTCCCTTCCCAGGGGAAGGCTGCTGCTGACAAGGCGATGAGAGAGCATGTGTTCGTGGTGAGGGTGGAGAAGGTGAATGGACTGGCTCCATTACAGTCCACTGTGTGGGGGGAGGCAGACTGTTATGTCCAGTACTCCTTCCCGTCCCAGGAAGAAGACACCTCTCAGATTCTGGAATCAGACGTCATAGAGAGCAGTAAGCCACGAGCCACCTTCTCACTGAAATAAACGGATGATTGATATGGTTTTGAAGTTCCAGAAATACCCCTTAAAAAAAAAAAGGTGGGTTTGAAAACAGAACCACCCTGGTTTGTGTTGTTATAATCGGTTGTTTCCCTCCAGGCGTGAGCTTGAAGCAGTTTCGGACCAGCACCACGCTATGCGTCCCTGACCCGGTGTTCGGCCACAGCGAGACCCACGTGCTACTCAGTCCCGAGGCGGTCCCGGTCCAGAGGCTGCTTCTCGGTTCCTTCTCCGGCCAGCCGCCAGCCCACAGGGGCGGAATCCAGTTTGAAGTCTGGTGCAGGTGTGTGTCTCGACTCTCCTCTGACCACTGGAGAGCACGTCACTTCTGAAACCTAAAAGTATCAAAGCAAATTACTGATCACTTCTGGAATAATAAGTATAAAACAATTTGACCATGAGGAAGCAGAGCTTTCATTAAAACACATGCTCTACAGGTATTACTATCCCAACGTGCGAGACCAGATGGTGGCCAGAGGGATGCTGCCGCTGTCTAAGTTGTGTGCCATGGTGACCATGCAGATGCAGAAACCTACTGAAGCTCAGCTCTTCTCTCTCCCCCTGGTCCCAAGGACTAGCCACCCAGCAGGACATCAGCCTCAGCCCTCTGGTAGCACACACACACACACACTACACACTACACACACACATACCACACACACACACACACACACACACACACACACACACGCATACTACACACACACACACACTACACACTACACACACACATACCACACACACACACACACACACACGCACACTACACACACACACATACTACACACACACACACACACACACACACACACACACACTACACACTACACACACACATACCACACACACACACACACACACACGCACACTACACACACACACATACTACACACACACACACACACACTACACACTACACACACACATACCACACACACACACACACACGCATACTACACACACACACATACTACACACACACACACACACACTACACATACTTAAGCTCCAAGACCACTGGTCTTACTTGTCCCCCTCTGCACTGTCTCAGGGCTGCTTGATGTGTGTGTCCAGTACAAACACCGACCACTGAGATCTGGTGACCAAAGGAGTGGGGCGGTGGCCTCTCGCATTGTCACCATGGTGGTCAAGGTGCACAGAGCCTCAGGGTTAAAGGCAGCAGCAAGGTACTCGGCTCTCTCTCGCCTCCACTCTCTGTAATACACTTACAAGGTCTCTCTCTCCGATGTCTGACTCTCTCCTTTCTCTGTAATACACTTACAAGGTCTCTCTCTCCGATGTCTGACTCTCTCCTTTCTCTGTAATACACTTACAAGGTCTCTCTCTCTGATGTCTGACTCTCTCCTTTCTCTGTAATACACTTACAAGGTCTCTCTCTCTGATGTCTGACTCTCTCCTTTCTCTGTAATACACTTACAAGGTCTCTCTCTCCGATGTCTGACTCTCTCCTTTCTCTCTAATACACTTACAAGGTCTCTCTCTCTGATGTCTGACTCTCTCCTTTCTCTGTAATACACTTACAAGGTCTCTCTCTCCGATGTCTGACTCTCTCCTTTCTCTCTAATACACTTACAAGGTCTCTGTCTCCCTCAGGGCTGTAACAGAGCGGGATGAAGCGTTCCAGTACTATGCTGATGTCGGGGTGAACGCCTACGTCACCACCCAGCTCTCCTTCCTGCCCGAAGGAGAGCGGCGGAGCACGCGTGTCGTGGCCAGGACCTTCTGTCCAGAGTTTGACCACCACTCGGAGTTCCCTTGCCTGCTGCAGGTCCTGAGAAGCTCCGGGGAAAGCAGTAGCCTGGCTGAGATCCTGCAGGAGGCCAGCGCCGAGCTCAGCATCTGGAACAGAGACAGCCGCAGAGGTCGGGAAACCAGGCAGCCAGGGAATCGCACCTACAATAAGATTGTTTAGAATCGTTTTTGATCATTTGAAGTATTTTCCCTGAGATATTGTGATTATTATTAATCATGACATGATAGCCGTTTGTCTTTTTCTCTCCCATATTTATAATGACAGTGATGGGAAGCCCCAAGTCAAATGACACGCTGCTGGGCACAGTGAGAATACAGCTGGCTGATATGATCCATAAAAGAACAGGTACAATGCTTGTTTCAGTTATCACAACTACCTACTGGTGGACTACCTACAGGATGAGATCGGAGGTATTACTTACCAGTCTACTGCCTCTGCGTTCCCCAGGGATCTGTGGCTGGTTTGGCCTGTCGTTACCTCAGGACCAGGGTCCATTTCCTGCCCATCACATTTTAGTGGGAGGCCTGGAGATATCCATCAACTTTGCCCACCATGCAGACAGAGAGAGGGTAATCACTGCTGCCCAGGGCCTGGGCTGGGAGGTGGGCATGACGGAGGACAAGGAGGACCAGGAGGCGGACAGCGATGGAGAGGCCTGGGTGGAGAGTAGGAGGACGGTGCACCTGACGTTGGCCATGCCCAGAGCATGGCTACCTGTCCACAGCTTGCTTCTGCCTGGCCACAGTGAACTCCAGCGCTCAACCTACTGCTACTTCAGGTACAAGTTGTACGACCGCGAGGCCTTTTGTTCCCTGCTGAGACACCCGTGTGTGGAGGACGAGGCTGAGGATGGCCTGGCCAGTGTGGCCTTCCCAGGAGGCAGCAGCTTGGAGTTGAAGAGCAGCCTGCCCCTGGTGTGGTACCTCCGGGAGGAGAGGCTGGAGGTGCAGGTGTGGGTGGCCTTTGGGAAGGACAGGACCAGCAGGCCTCACGACACAGACCGGCTGGTGGGCTCAGCCTTTGTGGACCTCTCTTCTTTCGCCAAGAAATCCAGACATAAGCTCACTATCAGTGGTAGGGAACTATCTGGAAATATTCAAGCTTACTCTGGTTTTTGTTATAGTGTACTCACTGTAAAGGAACACCTATTTATTTTTCATTAATGAGTAGCAGGACTAACAGCTCTGTTGTTTTCCCAGGAGTGTACCCTCTGTTCCGACGGTCCGCCCCAGACCTGAGTGGAGCTGCTCTCAGGGTCCATGTCACCCTGACCCCCGGCCCTGTCCCTCTCAATCCCCCCCCAGCAGGGGCCGACCTGGAGGACAGTGACAGCCAGGGAGCGCACTCTCCTGCAGAGGAGGTAGATGGAGAGGGGTGTCTGCCAGCCGTTGTGTCTGGGCAGTCTGGTCCACACAGCGGACGCCAGCCTAAGTCCTCTGTAAGCGCAGGCCTCCCAGTCTTCCAGCAGACAGACGCCAGCATGGACGACGCCTTCTCTGTCTCCGTCACTGTGGACAGAGCCATGCGTCTCAGCCTGAAAGGTAAGGTGTCGGTCAGACACAATGTTTATTGTGTGTGTGTAGTGTTTACTCCCTGCACTGTCCTGGCTCACTCTCTGTTGTGTGTGTGTGTGTGTGTGTGTGGCAGGCTGTCATCTGGCTGAGGGCAGTGGAGCGAAGCCCTGCTGCTGTGTGTCGTACGTCACCGCTGACTCTGCACAGCCAATCACCACAGAGCTGATAGCAGACTCTGACTGCCCTGTGTGGGGTCACCAACTAGAGTGCAGGTACAGCTCTCTATCACAGAGAAAATACATGGGTTTTTGATGACAGGATTTGTTGTCGAATGATGTAATAAACTGTTGTTGGTACAACCTAGGCTTTCGAAGCAGTTGCTGGTGGATCCACAGGAGTCCCTGGTCTTCAAAGTCTGGCACAGAGGAGGTCAGAAACGATCCTTAGCATAACCCTGACAATTTAACCTGATGACCTCATGAGTCAGAACAAGCTCCACAGCTTTCATTGGTCCTGTCATTTGTCTTTATAGATATGGAGCGTGTGATTGGCTTTGCCTCTGTGGACCTGTCTCCTCTGCTGTCTGGGTTCCAGTCTGTGTGTGGCTGGTACAACATCACTGACTTCAGCGGCCAGTGTCAGGGCCAGCTCAAAGTCTCCATCTCTCCCCTGAAGGGGGTGCAGGACCTGAAGGGGCAGAGACAAGCCCTGAATGAAGACGTCTCAAAAGAGTCCTCAGTGAGTACACTGCGATCTACTGACGCATTCTGCTCACACTTTTTTTCCTTGTCGGTTGGACCTTGATGTCGGTCTGTGGGTAAATGTAAAGCTCTTTGGAACAGTGATTGATTGTAGAAAAGGCCATAGTTTGATCTGATTTGAATCCCCACCACTGTCATTACATTTCCTATCTGCATTTTCTGAGGTTTGTGTTTGTGTTCCCAGGCTCTGTTCCGTGCCCTGCCTCTGTACTACCACACAGCTGCCAGCTACAGCAGCTTCCCCTCCCACATCAGCCGCTACCCAGAGCAGAGGGTCATCTCCTCCCCTGACCGCCAGGACCATCTACGCCCAGAACGGTACGCCAGCTCCCCGCCCCCCCCCCCCCCCCCCCCCCCCCCCGGAGTGTCCAGGTAACAGCCTCTTCCGTCTCTTCCAGAATAACGTCAGTAATGGCCGGTTTCCTCCTCCCAGGTTCAGCGAGGGCGATCGTCACGACGAGCACATGGACAACGTGAGACTGTACCACCAGAGTCTCCAGGAGGGGGCGGCGGTACAGTCCACGGGAGTCGCGGCGGACTCCCATCCGTCCAGCTCTATGCTCTTCTCTGCGCTCAGGTACTGAGACTCCCTCACAGCGTACACGCCACAAGTTAGGATGACTTGGACGGTGCTCAACAGTGTTTAACTACGAAAATGTTGACAAATATGGAGATGTGATTTATCTAATTATATACAATTGTTCACATAACATAAATAAACCAATACTGTATACATGCGATTCCTAGGAAGAACCTGAGTGAGTTGGATGACATGCAGAGGTATTTCAACCACAAGCTGTCCACGCCCACGTTCCCCTCCCGAAGTGATCCAGGACGTCTGTCCAGCAGGCTGGAGGAGCACAGAGACTCTGAGACTGACACCAGGCAGCTCCTCCTCAAGTCCAGCAGGCTGGTGGGGGAGGTCAACAGCCTCGTCAGTGGTGAGCTGCTCTCTCCATGTAGCTGTAGCCTTGTGGAAAGTTATACATCTTGTTCCATAATGGTGTCACCAAGCTAGTTAAACTCACTCCTCAGTATAAATACTGCCTACGTGAGCCATCGAAAAGCGACCTTTTCGGTGGCGTCGTTGGCTAAAGCTGTGTTTATGAGAGGTGGTCGTTGCGTGCGTGAGTCAGGATTACCCCGAGTTTGAACCCCAGTGTGGGCAAGAGAGAGAGGGGAAAATGTGTAATGAGAGTGACACCACGACACCTGTGACACCAACATGCTTTGCAAAGCTTTACTTTAAATAGGACTTTTTGTTCTTTAAATGTTCTTTTTCATTCATTTCAGGGATTACCATTTATTGTTGTAATTGAATAGCTTGGTGTGACTTCCTTTTGTGCATGGAACTAAACCCACCTCACCCTGTTCCCCATATCTAGGTCTACAGAGCAGTCACATGGAGACAGTATCCTCCGTCCCTCAGTGCTTCCCAGCAACCCCTCCAGTTCCTGACAACCAGTCCTTCACCTCTGAACCCTGCCCTAATGGTCTTCCATGTTTCCGCAAAACCACCCACTCTCCCCTGGTGGAGGAGTCTCCTCTCCCCTCCCCCCCGCCTGGCCCGTCTGAGCAGCACAGTGAATCCCAGGCTGAGGACCAGGAAGAGGAGGACTACAACCTCCAGAAGGCCCCCTCCTCTGAGGATGAAATTGATGACGATGGAGGAGGTTGTGGACAGGAGATGGGAGAGGAGGACGAGGAGGATGGAGATTATGAGGAGACGGTAGTAGAACCTCGACCTCTAAATGAAGTGACCTCGTTAACAGACAGGACCAGCCCCTGGACCAGCCTGCTGTCAGACCCTGACCTGGGCTCTCTGGAGAGTATGGAGGCCCCCGAGGAGCAGCCTTCCAGAGACGGAGCCTCTCACCCCTCAGACTTGTCCCCAGAGGAAGAGGCAGGGGTGGGTGTGGGGACCCAGATGACCAACCTACAGTCCTGGAGCTCAGGTGGTTCTCAAGCAGCCATAGTGAAGGACAGTGAACGTTTTCACTCTGACCGCTCAGACGGTTCAGAAACGGACGACTCTGACACAGACAGAGGAGGCGCGAGGACACGTCAAACTCCTGATGAGGTAGGACCTCTGGAGCCCCAGGATTCTGGTGCGGCTCCTCTTTCTGTCCCCTCGATGTCCTCTGAAGACACACCCAACAGGGCTCGTGGGGACAGAGGCGGCAGCTCAGAAGATGAGGACACCATGATGTCCCTCAACCCAGAATACACCACAAGGACATCTGATACCTGCTCAGTGAGATCCCCTGAGGAGGGAGATGGAATGCTACTGCAGTATCCTTTGTCCAGCGCAGAGTTGTTTACTGGACATATCCCAGCTAATATTTAGAACTTGAGATGTATTTATTGAAACACTGTGGGTGTTTGTTATTTGCTGTTTTCCTCAACCGTTTGCCTCCAGTTCTGACCCTGTAGAAATCCCAAATTTCTTTCTCCCACCCCATCACCTTGAAGCTTCCATGAGAGCCTTACGTCTAGCCCCGGCCTTCCCTGTGAGTCCAAAAAACATCCACACAAATGTACACTTTTCAGTTGCCACGGTAGCAACCTTCTGCTCTCATTCAACCCTCTTTTCTCCTCTACAGTAAGACTATAGCCTAGGCCAGCCAGTTCTAGGACATGGATGGTTCAGTACAGTTGAGTGGCAGAGCTATTGTAGGTAGCTCAGTAGTTTTGGCAGGGTCTGATGACTGATACAGGGGCCAGAGTGTGTGCTCTTACATTTGCAGTGTCATATCCCTTCCGTCATCATGCTTATAGCAAGGAGGGTGTATTTTATTAGCAGGTCCTCGTGTCTATTTGGCTTCACATGTGTAACAGATGTCAGTAAAAAGTAATTGAGGGCCCGACTATATTTAGCTCTTAGATTTTGTCTGCAACAGGGCAGAAAATAAATGTATGATATTGTACAACTCATACCACTCAACTTTTTATTATTATTTTACTATGATTAGTAGACTACAGTGGAGTTTTGCCATGTGTCTACAATCTTCATCAATGTGCCTGTTAAACTGAAAGCAAAGTAATTACTGGACAGGTTTTGTATGGTAAAGGTGAACAGGATAGGGCTCAGCAGCTACTGTGGACTAGAGTACTCCTGACTACTGAGCAAGTATGGAGATGGAAACGTGTGCCTGCGTCAGACATGCCAGTGTCCTGTTTCAAGGAGGGGTGTAGATATAGTTGTTTATCACGCTGTGGTAAGTGGCAGAGTTCACAGGACATGTCAAGGAAACTGGTTCCAGCCAGCCACTGGTAGTGTGCCGCCTTCAAGTGTAACTAGCCCTTTTCAATGTGATTGATAATGTTGGTTTTACTCATTTGTACCATAGTATGTACACAGTCCGTTTTGTGCAAATGGGTTTTCTATTAGAAGGGCATTCATGGGAAACAAATCCACCTGTTACTGCGTGCATTAGTGTCCAAATGGATCATTATGTTTCTGTAATTGATGTCTTCTGTTTTCCAGAAAGATAGTCTTGTTCAGCAGGGGATTCCCTACAGACGAGCACCTAGACCCAGGCCTAGCATACCGCCATCTTCCATGAAGAAAGAAGAGACCAAAAGAATAGCCAAGATATTTGCAGCTCATTTTAGTGAAAAACATTAGCACTTGTACCAATTGCCATTTAGCATTAACATTTTAACAAGTTTACAGGTTATGACCTAATAAACTGGCAGTATAGTGCTTTGCAATTATGTAAAATAATAATCTGTACAGTAACTTGTCTGTTTTAAGTAATAAAACTTTAATATGTATAAGTAATCTGTAGAGTTATTCTATATGATTTACCAGAAACGAGTGTGAACTGGACCCATCAGTTTTTTTTGTGGTGACAACGATGCAGAAGTGGGTTTGTAGTGTTGTTTACAGTGAGTCGAACCTTGTCCGTTCTCAACCTTTGTGATCCTGACACGCACGCCCATGTTCTGTAACTTAACACTGTGAGGTTACCGAAATGTAAAAGAAAATATGCAGCAGCCAGACGTCACACCTGAATCAGCAAGCCTAATGGATTGGCTGAGGGGTGGCGACAAAGCCATGCTATATAGGATATGGTCTTCGCTAATTCTATAGCATTGGATTCAAGTTATTTTTTTATATAGGATGTGCACTACCGGTTGCCATTGTGTCCTATGTAGCTAAAATACGAAGTCGTTGAGCAGAAAGCATTTGGATTTCAGAAAAAAAAATGTATTTAGGAAGAATTCAATCTTATGTTAAGTCGCGAGGTTCATTGCCATGTTTTTGTGGCATATTTAAAAAAATTACGGCTCAAGTAACCATTGTTCTGTGGTCGAGTTATGTTTAGAGCTTCACAAACGGTCGTGCCACACGCACGGGCTGGCGCGTTCTTCTCAGGTCAACGTGTCATGCAAGTACGGCAGGACGGCTATAAAAACTCAACTGGAAGCAAGCTGGTGTGACAACAACTCTCACTGAGCAAGAAGCGGTGCACCTTGGAAAAAAACACCCAACCTGAAATTATTCATTTTTCGGATTAAAATCTCAGGTAGTGGATCTGTTGAAGACTTTAAATACACTTGTTTCCATCACTTTTCAAATCATTAGGCTTGTAGGATACCATTTTCTACTCTCATGGTGAAATTTGACATGCTGTTTTGGAATTCTTTATGGCAAGACCAATCAGGACAAAATTACTTTCAAGACAGACACTTCTCATTACCTGAAACTTGAGTTTTACTCTTTGGGTAGGTGTGACTAATCATAGTAGCCTGCCAATAGTTTGTCTGACTGTTTATTATAGCATCCATAAATTAAAGTATATTTGTGTCATTATATTCAGGGACTGACAGAGGGATTCAACCACAAACAGTCTGTTATACAACCAGGAAGACCTTCCATATTTCTGCAAGCATACTGTATTAATAGCAGATCAATCATGGTTGCGGTAAAACCCAAAGACTTAGCTCCTACGGCAACAGTCAAGTTCTTTGGAGCAGGAACAGCTGCCTGTGTAGCAGATCTCATCACCTTTCCTTTGGACACAGCCAAAGTTAGGCTTCAGGTAAGAGAGGGCAAAAAAATACTTTCACACATTCACAGGATACCATTTAGAATGTTTAACCATGATGACGCAAACGTTTGCACAGTCATTATTTACTGAAATGTGCTTGATTGAATTGTCTTCATTGAATTTTGTCTTCAAAGGAGAAGTTAACCCTTGCGCTCATGCTTGTGTTTGCTTTAGATTCAAGGAGAATCAAAGTCCTTGGAGGGAGGGAAGGTGGTGAAGTACAGAGGGGTGTTTGGCACCATCAGCACCATGGTGAAGACCGAGGGGGCGAGGAGCCTCTACAACGGCCTGGTAGCAGGACTGCAGAGACAGATGAGCTTTGCATCCGTCCGCATCGGCCTCTACGACTCCATGAAGCAGTTCTACACACGGGGATCAGACAGTACGGCCACGAATGATCCTAGGTTCAGTTTAGCTCAGTGTGTTGAAATTAATGTCAGTGAAAAATAGCTTTCGTTTCATGTCTTTGTTTGTCGTCTTGCAGATGGAGGTATCGGCATCCGGCTGCTGGCAGGCTGTAGCACAGGGGCCATGGCTGTAGCCTTTGCTCAGCCCACAGATGTGGTGAAGGTGCGCTTTCAGGCTCAAGTCAGACTGCCAGACATGGACTCAGTGAAGAGATACAATGGCACCATGGATGCCTACAGGACGATAGCCAGGGAAGAGGGCATCAGAGGGCTCTGGAAAGGTGAAATATAACTAAGGACTTGCTTTTTGTCATTATAAAAATGTACATGTGATTATTATAGAGTATTTACTGTACTGCCATTTCCCTTGTAGGCTGCATGCCAAATATAACCCGCAACGCCATTGTAAACTGTGCAGAGCTGGTGACCTATGACATCATTAAGGAACTCATCCTCAAGCATGACTTCATGACCGGTAATTTGGAAGATGGAAGCAGTGCACATCTTAAACTTGATCAAAGTCTCAAGATTGAAAACATCAATGTTTCTAATAAGTATATGTGTTGTTGGTCTTCTACTTTGTGTTTTATAGATAACCTACCCTGCCATTTCACAGCAGCCTTTGGTGCTGGATTCTTTACCACAGTTGTAGCGTCTCCTGTGGATGTGGTAAAAACTCGGTTTATGAACTCCACAACGGCACAGTACAGCAGTGCTAGTAACTGTGCGTACACCATGCTGACCAAAGAGGGGCCTAAGGCATTCTATAAAGGGTGCGTAATATGTAAAATATCAAAATCAGAAGCACTAGCTATCTGATTATTAACATTTTATAATTCAGGCACATCAAAAAATGAAAGATTACTCATTTTTGTTTACATACTTTAGGTTTATGCCCTCGTTTCTTCGCCTTGGCTCCTGGAACATTGTGATGTTTGTTTCCTATGAGCAAATCAAGAGAGCTGCCATGAGAGCCCAACAGTCCTGGGAGTCCCCCATATGAGCTCATCCAGGGAAGTGGTTGTCGATATGAAGCCATCTTAAACAATGACACAGTGGAACAAATATGAGGCTTTGACTGCCTGGGTTGGCAGAGCAGAACCAGTGGAGGAACCAGTTACAGATCACTGCTGTATGGTGTGTTTGCTTCAGCAGGGGTTGTGTCCCCTCTGTATTGTATGGACCAAGGGGGTAATAGTGCTGGCCAATAGAAACAGCTGTCGATTCCTGTAAATTGGTGGGATGAAGAGACTGATTCATGAAATCTACAGTGAAAGTTGATGTCAGGTGGAAAACCTGGATGTCCAGTAGATGTCAGTCAAGATAATGTGCAATTAAGCAAATCACGTAAAATATGTACTGTAGGGAATGGAGTTAACTTATTGCGTATGATTGTTTTATATGTATTTTTATTATAGCCAAAGAAGTATGAATTATATGAAGTTGTACATTTGCACTCTACCTTTTACAATGTGCGTTACTGCTCTTATGCTCTGATCTGTTGTCTTGATTACTTGAAAAATTTACCTTTCTACTGTACATATGAATTTTTACCAGGCACACTTTCTAGAGAATGAAGTATAAATGGAACACTTTGTTCAGAATTTATCTGGATTAAATCTTGTATTATTAAAGTGATGTTTCCTAACAATAGAAGGAAAAAACATCTGAATATAACAATGTCATGCAGTTTCTGCTTGGTGTTAAAAGTTTGGATTTATTAGTAGGTGCTTGCTCATGCACAGCTGCTGCCCTACATTTATTCTGACATAACTGAACATGTCAAAGTGTTACTCAATACATATTGCATCACACCAGAGACACCACGGAATCCCTACATGGTGTTTTTAGGAAGGTAGCACACTCAGGTACTTGCCCTATTGCAGTTTGCAAAAGCCTTGGCAGGCCTTTACTGCACCTGCTGTTATCATACGTCTTCTGTATTCACGACTTTGACCTCAGGCACCAATAAGGGAATAGGTTGGTTGAACTCATTGCCCTTCTTTAGTAATTAGGATTATTTGTAGTTCATTAGGCATCCAGATCAGGCTCAGAGTCCCTTTTACCTCACCCAAGAAAGCAGTTATACAGAGATGTAGAGTTGGGTTGACAGGCAGGTAATGATTAGCTGACAGATGAGAAAATTGGCCACTTTGGGGTTCTTCGAACAATAGGGGCTGCTGACATAGATGTAACTTAAGTCCGCTGTCGAACAAAGGCTT